>NW_019743672.1:568520-573139 GCF_002891405.2 Cryptotermes secundus
ACCATCGTCAGAATCCTTTCAAGTCTACCTGATAATGGAGTTTCTACCAAGTAACTAATATAGACTGCTCTCTAAACTCATTGATTTGTTTACATATTACGTGTAATATTATAATTTAGCGTCTTGCTGCGGGACTAGAATGAATCTGAGTCAGTGTGTCTGAACCGCCGGGCCGCGGCATCAATTATACTGGCCCTCGTCTTGTAAAAAAAGAAGAATTTACCGGGCCGCAGTCTCGTAAAGGTTTAGGACCACTGATCTAAATACTTCAGCCCTTTCTTCGCAACGCTGAGTGTTTTTCCCCTGCTGTGTGGTGTTTGCTCTTGCGTAACTTACATTCACATGTTAACTCCTTTTATTTGACCTTTATCGGCCAAAAATGTGACCATCATCAGGAATTATATCAATGTTTTCCGTCAGTTGGCACACTGCTAGATGTTACAGTCTAGTATTATTTTGTCGAGTTGTAAACTCAATTGATTTTAACTGAAACTCTGATATACAGATTGTAACTGAGTGGCGCGGACAAACCTTGGGTACTAACCCACATACCAAAACAAGAAAAACAGTCTATATTGCCACGTGTCCGGAAACATTTGTGAGTTATGACTGAAAGAATGCACTTATAAAAAGTGCTCAGAATGTTTCCAGGAGATTCAACGCACCCTCCACATGTCTCGTCATGGACCGCCGCATCCTTTCGAAGATGCTGGGGTAGTTGCGGATAATCAGACAGGCATCCACATCGCTATGGTGAATTGCCTGTTCATTATCAGCAGGAGCTGCATACACATGGGTTTTAGGTGTCCGCACATGTAAAAATTCACAGGATACAAATGCGACGAGCGTGGAGGCCATGCAGTGGTCCTCCTCTACCTATCCATCGGTCATGATAGGCGTTAATGAGAATATTACGCAGAGAGCGGCTAAAACGTGCCGGAGCACCATCATATGTCTGCTCCATTCGTGCTGTGACTGCCAGTGGTACACCTTCCAGTAGCTTTGGCTGATCATGTAAGAGGAAATCTCGGTAGTGGTTGCCTTAAGCCGATGCCGCAAAACATGTGGGCCTGCAGTCACTAACAGTCCTGCCCACACATTAATGCTGAACTGCTGCTGGGTTTCATTCAGCTGTAGTTCAAAAATTAAATGTTTCCGGACACATGTTAATATGGATACTTTTTCCTTGTTTTGGTATGTGGAACTCGTGCCCAAAATCTGTTCACTGTTTCTTTCGGTCCTCGGTGTAGTTGTAGTTGAAAAGTTTATCTGATTTTAATCTCCGTGTATAGTAAGCTCTAGGAAGTGAATTGGTTTTAATTAATTAAATTACTTATTAAAATAATAAAGATTAAGGCTTGAGCGTAATTATTTTGACTGTTGCCTTATGTTTTAGCGTCTGTGAATGTTATTTCGACCCGTACACTACGCTGCTAATCAAATTTTTTGAATAATGAAAGCTGATTTAATAACGAAATACTGGAGAATCACATAGTTCGTGCTTGTAACGTGGGTGTCCCATCTGCTGGTTCCACAAAGCGCTGTGCCAGACACAAGTATACGCACTTTGCTTCCGTTGTCACGTCACACAGCAGTAGCCAATCACACAATCGGTACATGCCAGCACCGCAAGTTCACTGTCCCATTCATAGCACGGAGCAGCCTCTTACGTTACAGGCTTGTACGTGTGCTTTGAACTAGAGGCCCACCCCACATTGGTATACAGGAAGTACCTGGGGCCCTGAGAGGTTGTTTCACTTTGGTGCATTGTATAGGGCCAACCCTATGTCTTGTATTCTGAGGATATCGTAAAGTATTCGGGCTTAGTGTGACTAATAATAATGGGTTCTGGATTAGATGATTGGATTTATTGGCACTCCTTTAAAGTTACAGTCAGTTAATACCTCACACATTGAACTCCTTCTGAATGATGTCCATGTGACGAATCTCTATGAAGAAGCTCTCTAATGTACGAATGAACTCTCTTTTATAACTGCGAGAGAACCGAATAGAGAACACCGCCTCCAAAGGTTCCCTTACTACTCTTCATGAATGCGTTGTCTCGAAAACCGTGTGTCAATTCCGAAGCAACTCTCTGGTTTTTAAGTGTTTACAACTTTCAGTTTTCATATGCACGGAAACCGTGTTCCTTAAACATTTGGTTACCAAGAATCAGTCTCTTCGTGGCAACGTGTTTACCAGCTCGTTTCCTATAAACGACCCACATTTCACAGTATTTTCCGGGTAATCCTAACGCAAAAGAGGGAACCGAATAGTGACCATGACGGAAACAACCACTAATCATGTGTACCTTAGTCGAGGGACCCGGAAACTGGAGATAACTAACTCATTCAGTCCATCGAGGAGTCCTTCTCTGTGAGCTACTCCAGGGGCCCGCATCCTTCGTCGTTATGGTTCCGGAGTGTTTATTTCCGTGCTTACAAGAGCCCCCCGCACGTCCTTGTTTTGGTGCATATGAATCCAGTTCTCACGGTGATGACTGAAGGTTACTGTCTTCTTGGATATAGCGTCGTGAGTAAATAATTACCGAGACCGCGCCATAGCTCAGGCGATTAGTCTCCGGCTTCCCACCGCGGCCACCTGGGTTCGAGCCCAGGTCAGTCACATGCGATTTGTGCTGAACAAAGTGGCACTGGGGCAGTTTTTCTACGAATACTTCGGTTTCCACTTCCAGTTCTCATTCCACTGACTACTCCACATTCATCATCTGTCATCCGGGGCTGGTACAATAGGCCGGTTAGTGGCCGACGTGCCAAGTGGACCCAGTCTCACCCACCCAAAGAAACTAAAATAAAAAGAAAATAATCACCGACGTTTTGGAGGAACGTGATGTGTCCATCTTCAGGGTATAAAAGTAAGCCGAACGCGGGGTAAGTGGTACGGATATAGGCAGATGGAGTAACCGAAGACGGGTCCCGAACGAACCAATGTCAGTAATGAGAACAGCGAAAGAATGTGGAGCTCGTAAAAAGGGAATCTACGCCTTACTTTTGTTTATCCATGTACACTTAGGTCGCCAAAGTGGTCTGTTCCTTTCAGGTTTCCGACAGAATTTTGTCTGCATTCTTAATCTTTCCCATGCTTGCAGCATACTCTCCACACCGTATCCTCGATTTGTTCACTCTCCTAACCCGTGTAGGTGTATTTGCCCCACACCGTGTATCTTTAAGATGTGTATTAATGTTATCCTTCCACCTATGCCAAGTGGACCCTACTTTTCGTCCTTTGCCGATTTTATAAACATTGATTTAATCTTTCCAAAATATTTGACGAAAAGTACAACTCGTGTCCATCTCCTGACTGCGCAGTTCCCTTCAGACTCCTTCTAGACCTGCTTCATCCCCCTTACGTGAAATTATTCTGCCATGCACTGTATTCTCAAGCCCCTTAATGTAAGATATAAAATTTTATGCTCCTGCAAAACAACAGGTAACATTATGAATATGTATTAATTATTAGGGCGTACGTTTTTAGGAACGAATTTGTAAGACAAAAGATCCTTGATTGGTAGGAGACATTCTTCAAATTTAATCTGTTCTTAATCCTTTCTTGCATGGAACTTCGACTTGTTGCTCTCTTTTTAAAATATTTGATTTGAACGATATATTAGTTACTGGCATCTCAGCATTATGGCTTCGTTTGAACACGAGCAGATGCACAGTCACAGCTGGGAAAATCCGAATTTCAAGTT
This sequence comes from Cryptotermes secundus, assembly GCF_002891405.2. Classification (NCBI taxonomy): domain Eukaryota; kingdom Metazoa; phylum Arthropoda; class Insecta; order Blattodea; family Kalotermitidae; genus Cryptotermes; species Cryptotermes secundus. The sequence continues at coordinate 572,233 of NW_019743672.1, forward strand.
TCGCATGATTTTTTTCCCCCCCAAAGAAAATGATCTTGCTAGCTAGCTAGTTTACGTGTCTTCTTGAACTGCAAAACGAATTTAAGTCTTTGTTTTCTTGGGTTGCTCCGTCCTACGAGAAGTAAGCTAGAGGAATCAGATGAAATGCATGAACGTGCAGGCATCCAGTTCACGTTTGAATGCTCTAAGTAGTTTTGTCTTCGGATGTTGCAGTAAACTGCAATCGAATAGGTACTGGTGCCGTTTAGGCTCACCAATAGTGGAATGAATTCTCTCGGTCTCAAGATATTGAGAAATAAACCTCACTCCTATGTGGCGTTTCTTGATTTCTTATTTGAGAACCTTCCACCACGGAAGAAAGAGATCACATTCCTCTGCCCTGGGTATAATTCAGTTGCAGTATCACACATTTCCACGAATTTCTCCTCAAAAATTATTACTGAATAGGCTGTAGGCTAAGTGTCAGTCTGATGGAGAGTAATGGAGCTTTACTTCCACTCTCCAATATCTCATCAGGGCGTTGCCCCTAAGTACAGAAACATCTTTAACTTTTAACCGTTGGCGACTGGTAGATTTGTATACCGTCTGCCGTAGTGCCCGAAGAATTCCGTTAAGTCCTCATCCAGATTACATTAACGAATATATATATATATATATATATATATATATATATACAGGAAAGAAGTGGAAGTGAGAGAAGCAGACGAATAATAAGAGGAAATGTATAAATAATTGAGAGAGCAAATATCAATCACTCCGTCCAGTGTGACCTGTCAGTTTTTTAATACATGAAAACTTAACACCCTTACATGTTTCGGTCTCTGTGGACCATCTTCAGAGGGCAAACATCACTACAAATAGGAAACCACCATCACATAAGTTGTTTAGACGTAAAGTACGTACACTT
>NW_019743672.1:573417-590148 GCF_002891405.2 Cryptotermes secundus
ACTTCGGTTTCGCCTGCCAATCTTCATTCCACCAACTGCTCCACAATCACCCTCACCTATCATCTGGGGCTGGTACAGTAGGCCAGAAGTGGCCGCAGTACGAGGGACTTAGTCCCACCCCAGTAGTAAAAATTAACTTGAGGGTTCGTAATGGTCTACACGACCAGATGGAAGATGAAGACACGGATCTCTCTGTATCTCTCAAAGTACGTAACATGACGACACAACTGAAAACCACTTTACTGGTTAAGAGAAATATGCAGACTAACGTTCTGGACCAATCTGAAGAGTCAGCAAAATTTTATAGTTTTCAGGGCCAAGAACTTCAGCCTGAATCACATTCAGGCTCCTTAGACCTCGGTGGAGGCTTCTTAAAATCGTTTTAGTCACGGTGTTCCACCATATTAAGGTGATAAATCAAAACCGTAAACTGTATTTCCTAATACTGTTAAGTGTGAATTCTGGGAAGAAAGCCTAAGGGAAACCATTACTAAACTAGTTGATGACGATTGCAGAACTTTCGGTCTTGGAATCGAAACCTGTCCTATACTTTGATACTCTGAGGGTTGTTAAGGCCCCTCACTGACGTCATGTTAGTACTTTGCAGCACACACAGTGTGTTGTGAGATTTGCCTGATTGCCGTGCAAATACAGCGAGCCAGTTGGCGTAGCTGTGACGACCTAAACTTTTATTCGGGAGGTGCTCGGCTCGAATCTCGACCACGACACAAGCTATCCTCTCTGAGGTTTTTCGTAGTTTTCCTCTGCCCCTGCAGAAAGATTAGTCTGTCGTCCTGATATTGAACACTTACGCTGTAGCCGGGGGAACGCTGTAGTGTAGTTGGTTGAGACACTATGCGCGGGTTCGAGTACCGATTAAGTCATTGAGTTTTTAAATTGACCTAATGCTACAAACTGCACTATGGCCCCTGGGATCGACTCAGCTTCTAACAGAAATTAGTACCAGGAACTCTCCTAGATGTACGCGGCGACCGGGGCGTAAGGCTGACAACCTCACCGCCGTTTGTGAGCCGATTGCCTAAAAATAAGGGGGCCTCGACGTCTCACAAACTAATGGGCCTCCACGGCTTATTACAGGGATAGCTAGCTAGGTCGCTACGCTACAATCAGGTTACTGACAGGGTCGCAAAATAATCCACAAACAAAAAAAATACACGCAAACTTGTATTTCGTGCTTTCATAATGTTATTATTTAGAAACCTGAAAATGTTGCATGTTTTCCAAGGATTTATCAGGGTTCTTATTTTATCGTCTGTGTTGGTGTTCCTCCCTAAAAGTTCGCAAAGCTGTCATGTTGAAATTGTCTAATGACGTGGCCGTACTGAGTTCCAAGACATATACCATTTGATGAAATATTACTCGGGTGGGCGACAGGAGACACAGGTTTTGTACCTCTGCGAAGACCAGTAGTTGGTTATCTTCCCTGTGAACCCGCTGACGTCCATGGCTGACAACGTTCCTTTACGATCTCACTTATTTTTCTTCTGGATGAATAGTTCTGTTTACAACTGTATAAAAGTTCTCGCTTTGGTCGGGTGCTTAAGTGCTCTTACTAAGGAAAGCTGGCTGCACTACCAGACATCCTGATCTGGGAATCGAGCACCGCGCAGATTAGGGATGTAGACACAGAGACCTTGCTGTTGTCTGAGCTGCCATTCAGACACACTGTCGTTTTCTTCATGTCTTACGGGCCTTATTATGCCTCACTGACATTGGTGTCCTCTTGTTACAAGCATAAATGTTTTCTTGTAAATTTAGTGACATTGCATAGGAATGATTTATTGCTTGTATTTCTGTCATGTTCACTATAACGAGAAACGGTTTACTTAAAAATTATAACATAATTATAGTCTCGAGTTTAAGACGAGCCACATATTAAAAAGTGGTTACATTGAAAAGATTCGAAGCGAAATTGAATTCGTCCAATGAGCTTTAATGTACGCCTCAAAACGAAATTTAATAGAAATCCGTGCTATTGAAGGTGAAATATGCGGCAGAAAGTTCAACTGTGTGTTCATTTTGTGGGCTTCATGCCTGTCTCCCTTTACCACGTGAAACGTTATGGCGACTATTTTACAAACCTGTCAGCACTTGCTGTAACTGGGGGTAAACCATTCATGACTGCACACGGCGCTAGTAGTGTTGGATGGATTTAGAGTTCATCAGCAAACCGTGTATTCAGTTTGGTGATACCTATTGTTATGTATACATATTTAATGTTGTGGAATATGAGATTCTCAAAGCGGTTGTTATGAAGGGTTTTATCTTCTGGGATATAACACTCTGCTTTCTTGCTACCTGTTTCGCCTGGATTCTTGCTTTGCTTATTCTTCGATCCTGAAGATGGAAGCAATATGTTCCTCCGAAACGCCGGTTCACATTCAAGGAAATACACGGCGTTATATTACAGAAGATAGAACTGTGTATCTTTAATATTCTATCCACTCCAGTATCTCTCTCTCTGAGAATGAAGGAGTCAAGCCTTGTAATTTATTGCAGGTAAATATAGGCAGTATTTGTAACTGAAACTTGTGACTGTTGAAAAAGACGTCCGAAATGAGTTTGCAAACTCAAGCGTTTGAAATATTTGACTTGTTTGTTAAGTTTATTTTGTAGTGATAATTACTGTGATGATATACTCGTAAAGTAAAGGGAAAAATAACCTTGAAATCCTTCCAACACAAAATAATTGCATTAGATAATGCGCTAGAAGAAAATAAACAAGCATGGTCTAATAACACGAGAAAATAAATTATTTGCTGAAATCTTCGACGTCAGAAAGTGGGCAAGGCCAACCGTCAACAGCTGACTGCCCTTGAAGAGCAAATGTGTTTTTTTTATTGTGTTAGATTCTTTCTGCTTCATTGAAAATGTTCATTTCTCCCATAGAGTGACAGCGGGATGTTTTATGCAGAAAAGTTTAATAAACTTTGTTTTCTACCAGAAATTTTAATCGGCATTGCATTTGTTTAAAATAGACATTATGTAAGAGGAGGAAGGACACGCGGTAGCGCAGGTGGTTGAGGCCGGAAGGTCGCAGGGTCGTTTCTCCATGAGGTCATTAGATTTTTCAATTGATTTAATCGTTCCAACCGCACTTAGCCCTGGGGTCGGCTCAACCTCTAGCAGAAATAAGTACCAGAAATCTTCCTGGGGCTAAACGGCAGCCGGCGTATAAGGTTGACGATCTTAGCGCCATCTGTGAACCGATTGTCTAGTAAATGTGGGAGCCTCGAAATCCCACAACCCCATGGGCCTCCACGGCCTGTTCCAAGGATAGCTTTTAATCCGTTTAAGAAAATTGATCAAGAAGGGAGAAATTGCGATTTTCATCGTATTTCTGAAAATATGAATTGTACTGAGTAATCCGTAAAACAGACGCTTCATATAGTTGCAGAAGTCAGTCACTTGACCGCGTATATTTTTATTTTATGTTACTTAATTTGATTTCAGTTGTACGATTAGTTTATTTCGGAAATTATGTAAAATTTAACTTCATCATCAGGTAAATTGAAGTACAGGTTGTTGCAGACCGAGATGGAATTCGACCTGTATGTTGTAGTGTGGACGTGCCGCGCCATACGTCAGCGGGCAGAAGTTAAATGATTTCCGGGGTAAAACGTGTCGACTTACGGAAGATCTGCTATGAGCACCAAGTGAAGGCCTATTGGTTCACTTTGTGTTCAGGCACAGAAGGCATGAAAGAGTTAATAGTTCACTGTTAACTGTATTTTGCTATTTAATGGGGAATAACACTCTTCTTTCGCTCACTCACTCACCCACCCACCCACTCACTCACTCACTCACTCACTCACTCACTCACTCAGCCACCCATTCGCTCATTCACTCACGGAGCTGAGCCCTTGTTGAGAAGCCGTCAGTTGTGCAGCTACTCAAGAATTTCCCAGTATTTTATGGAACCCAAATGTTTATTACCGTGTTCACAAGAGCCCTCCACGTGTCCCTATCTTGAGCCAGATCGATCCCATCCTATCTCTCTAAGATCCATTTTAATATTGTCCACCTAACTACGTCTTGGCCGTCCTATCCTTCTGCCATCCCACCAATGTCCTATGTGTATTGCTTTTCTCTCCCATTCGTGCTACATGCCCTGACCACCTATCTCTCCTTGACTTGATCATTCTAATTATACTTGGAGAAGAGTAGAAGCTATGAAGCTCCTCATTATGCAGTTTTCTATTCTTTCGCTAACACGATTAACCACGTTTCTGCAGAGACTCAAAAACTTGAAAGGTACTGTGCCCCTGTACTTAATACACGTAATTCACCGTGCAATGAAGAGGTATCAGGGGTTGGAGGTATACCTCCACCATTCTTGATTTCGGAATTAGATGGAAGTGAGTGGTCAGGTTCTCTCCTCGGCCTCTTTAATGCCCTGGGAAGTAGCCCCCGGTACCCGTTGAGTAGGAGGCTGTGTGGGCAAAAGAGACGGTCCGGACGCTGTGGAGTAGAAAACAATCGCTCGCCCCTGCCGGGAATCAACCCCACAGCCCTCTGCTACACTGGCTGAGCTATCCAGCTCCTCTGTAGACGTTCAGGAACAGAAATTACAGTTGGGTAGTCACGATGCACGAGGTTGATGACCAGGTAGCATATTTCTCACACACTTTCCTGTGTGTGAAACATGAACTACCTAATTTCTCCCACTGTATATAACTGTCATGACTTATTCTTTGCTCATTATAGGGTATTTAACAGCGACATGCCAAGTGACAAGTGACAATGAACGAACACCCGAAGAGAGACGGGTAAAACGTGAACTCGGTCGTGATTTTTTTCCGGGAAGGGTGGGGGGGGGCAGAAAATTTGCCTTACAGGCGTATGTAAAAATGAAAAATGAATACATTTAACCAAATGTGCAGCACATTGAGAAGAGCATTGAATAACAACAGAAGAAAAGATGCACATTTTAAATTGTGCAGAGCTATAGCGGTACCTATACTTAGATATGAATAAGAAGTTTGGTTTTAAAACAAGAATTTCTAGGAAGAATTAACCGCTTACTTTCCTTTCACTGTAATTTTACTGTCTGACACCACACATAGAAAGAAAACTCTAGTGTGTGTGCGTAATGAAGTCAGTAAAACAATACAGTATGGGATATGCAATGTTGGTATTACTGATGGGAGTGATTTATAAGGTGACGTGTTGAGATGGCCTCAGATGGCATGACACGCATACCAAATTCCTTGAAGATTATTTCAGGAATTGAGGCAACATTAAGGTTAATACCTCGACAAGATTAGATGTTTCAGTCTTGGTATTACTAATGGGAAGGGTTTATGATATATTCCTTTGATATGACCGTAGATGGTATGACATGATATTCATGGAGATAAATACCGGCCTTCAAGTAATATCAAGATTATATCACATAAATCTGAGAGGGTTCAGTGTTGGTATTACTGATTGGAGGAATTTATGATATACGCCGCTGAAGTGATTTCATGTGGCATAATATACTTAGAAAGTTCTATGACGATCGGTACAGGCGTTTAACCAATATTAAGGTTTCTCCTCAGAAATTTGAAAGGTCGTAATGTTGGTATTACTGATGGAAGAGTTTTGTGAAGTGCGGCGTTGAGATGGTCTCAGGTGACGTGATATACTGCCAAGTTTCATGAAGATTGATACAAGCGTTCAAGCAGTAGAATAAGGTTTTGCCTCAGAAATTTGAAATGATACTACTGATAGGAAGGATTTATGAGTTAGGCCGGTGAGATGAGTTGAAGTGGCTTCATAAAGATTGGTTCAGGCATTTAAAATTTGTTAGTGTGGGATACACATACAGACACACAGATAGCAAGATGATCTCATACGCCTCCTTTTATTTTTTCAAAATATGGAAAGTAGACTGAAAAAGGAAGCAAGAATTGAAACTGCGGAGATTAAACTTTGTAGTGGTGCAGTGGGCTACATAAGGAAGGACAAAATGAGAAACAATAAATTAGGGAAGAATTGAACATTTTAAATTTAGATAAAAATTTAAAATCCAGATCACAATGGAAATATGACGTACAAATGGAAGACACACGAACTCCCAAGAAAGTTGTAACGTACATTCCAAGAAGACGATGAAACACAGGGCGCCCACAATTAAGATGGAGGGGCCAACATACTCTTCAAGAGGACGGAACAGACGAAGCATGGTGTAATCTGTGCAGATGATGATGATGATGACGACGACACGATGACGATGACGGCTTACGGTTAAGGCGTTTCAAAATATTTATGCGGATCTCCCTTTGTGTTAAGGATAGATGGATAATTTATAAAATAATTCTAGTTTCATTATGTTTGTATGTTTTCTTCCTTTTTTAATTTCGATTGTTATTCGAAAAATCCGGGGAGGGTGGGAATAGTCGGTGTACCCTGGAGAAATGTGACACCGAGCAAGTTTTACCCACTAATATCTCACAGATTTCGGTTTCGGATAGTTCCCTATTTTATTTAGTGTCGCTTAATTTACAGACCATCGAATTTTCTGACTGTGGATTGGGATGGATTGAAGGGAAGCAGCCGTAGCCACATTTCAAGCCACTAGCAAAGCAGTTTTTCTGACAGGCTGAGATATACCACGATAATTCTGTCATGACAGCCTGATTCCTGGCCGAGAATAAAGCCCACGAACTCCCGATCACGGATGAGGGATGTAACCACTCAGGAAACGTCTGATTGCAGTAGTTCAAGTAACGATGAAGGCTCCTGAGCAGAAGGAAGAATTCGTTTGGTCACACGGCGTAGCCCGCCCCGTTATGGTAACCCACGCAGATTAAGTTGAGAGGTTCGCAGCTATGAAAATGTTTGATTAGGACACTTTGCAGAAGAGCTGCTTCTCCGTGACTTTTCTAGGAGTCGTATCAACTATCAACTATTTTGTGAGTCGTATCAACATTTCTAATTTCACGTTCGAGCAGTTTCTGAACTCTGTGGAAAGAAGTTGGGCCCAGCACTAAGGTTTGACTTGCGTTCAGTAGATGCCCAGTTCGAATCTCTGTCGCGACTCCCACTCTCATGATGGAGGTATCTCGTAGTTTTGTCAGTCTCTAGGGAAATGCTGGCATTAATCCAGGACATGTTTGAGGGTGCGTTGTCAGATAGTAGTGCACATTGTTACGTCAACATTAGACAATAATTTTCTTTTTAGCATACCATGTGAGGTCTCGTTGAGTACACATTTTACCTATAAGGCTACATATTCAAGATTAAGAAATAGTATCCCTTAAAGTAAGCGGCCTCCGTAGTCTAGGGGTAACGTTCCCACCCACGTTCCCGGCGGAGGTCGTGGAATTTTTAAGAGCGGAAAAATTCAGGGAACAGGTCCTCCGGGAGGGACTTTAAGCCGTGGGTCCCGTGTCGTAGATTTACGGCACATAAAAGAACCTCATGTCTCTAGGAGACCTCTGAGCTAAATTAGGCAAATTTCCCGCCCAAATAGTTTCCAATACCTCCGGTAGATGGGGGAGCTTAGGTACCACTGCCAGAGGAGGGACGACCTCACTGACAGAAAGGGACTAACTATCAGATACCACTGCCAGTAGAAGGCCGAAACCTCGCTGGCAGAAAGGGAACGATAGCAAGCACCAGTACCGGTAGGGTATGGAGACAGTAGAAATTTAAAGGGGGACGCACAATAGATGAAACTGGTCGCGGTGCATGGGTAACCCACCCCCTCAATACTCAACCCCTTAAAGTATTCCAGACCGCTTATTTTTTACATTCTGCAGTTCATTGTTCAGTATCGTCTAATCGAAGCATAATTCAGTAATACAAATATTATGTTCTGGACATTATCCGTCTTCCTGTATTTATCTGAAAAACGCCGTCCAGTTTATTTTTCAAAACAGACGTTTCGGAGGCTGGGTTCTGTCTCCGTCTTCACATAAAACCTACTGAGTTAGGCCCAATCTCCGAAACGTTGTCCTGTTTATTTTTCAAAACAACGTTTCGGAGACTGGGTTCTGTCTCCGTCTTCAGGTAAAACCTACTTAGTTAGTCCCAATCTCGAAACGTCGTGTTTTGAAAAATAAATATGACGGTGTTTAAAAAAACAACGATGGAAAATGTTCAGAAACATAATATTCTTACTAATGTACGTACCATCGTTACAGACTTTTAGATCTTGTCGTTCGGTAAACTAAATGATGATGAAGATGATGATGACAATAATAATAAATCAGACGTTCCGTCACATATCTAAATTCCGTCGCGACTGGGATATCCGACATCAGTAATGATATCAGATCTTTTTTTCTCATTTCTTACGCATGTCCAAGGAAGGAGACAAGAATTGTAAGAGGTAAAGCTTAATGATTCACGTTTGTGAAAAGTTTCAAATGCTTTTCATTCCGGAAAATTGTAATCTGTTATGACATCATTTCTTGGCACAGCATCCTCGGGCATATGCAGGTTGAAAAGTAGACGAGGTCCTTAGTGGAGGTAGGCAGTTCTCCAGGCGAGAGTACACTCGGATGCTTCTCTGACGTGCTGTAAGGCACTTGAACGTACACTCTGTGAATCATGCGTCAGTCCCGTCTGAAACCTGATACAGTTCTATGTGCGGCCACTCTTTATTAACTAATCCTAACGGTGTCATATTTCTCAGTGCTATGAGTGGGTAACAGTTCATGGAACGTGAAAGGGTCGGTAGAAACTTAACTGTATCATAAGTGATAATTTTTCTATGATTGTCCTGTAATAAGCGCGCTATTTCCAAGTTTATTGATATTTAATTCATCCAGCACTGTCTGTCTGTCTGTCTACAGCTCTTTGTTTGGACCTTGTCCACTTTTTTCAGTTTATCCATCTTTTGCACAGTCCTAGGCCTCCTTTGACGGGGTATGAGCCCGTCGCAATGCCGTTATCTACACACACAGGACAGCACAAACACAATAAACGCACACAGACATATGTGCTTCAAGTGGGATTTGAACCCGCGATCCCTGCGTTCGTGCGAGCGAAAACAGTTCATTCCCTTCCCCCCCCCCCTCCACTCGGCACGGCGGCCACTGATTGGCCTATTGTAGCCTACCCCGGGTGATTATGATGATGGAGAATTTTGTGGAATGAAGATTGGCAGGGGAAACCGAAGTACTCGGATAAAACCCGCCCCAGCGCCACTTTGTCCACCACAAATCCCACTTGATGAGACCCGGGATCGAACCCGGGCCTCCGCAGTGGGAAGCCAGCGACTAATCGCTTGAGCTATGGCGCGGCCCAGTTAATTCCTTAGACCGCGCGACCCCTGTGATCGGCATTTATCCAATACGCGATGCACAATTCATATTACGTGTATGACTGAGATAAACATATCTGTTCACTTTTACACCTTAATGGCACAAGTTACGTGTATTAATGATACGTAAGTTAGTTGATGGTGCCATATGTTTTAGGATGAGACGATGATGCACACTTCTTCGGAATATCTTGTTATATTTCGGCTGAACTGTTTGCGTCACGTCAAATCGGATTATCCCTGTAGCATGTCGAAATGCAGACTCATTGCATACAGTGAAACTAAATCAATGTTGCTCTCTCCATGGAAGCCACACAATAATACTGCACAGTACTTATCCCTCTGTAAATGAAATGATAGAATTACAACATTTTTGGCCCGTAATGTACTAAACATGCAAGAGTATGTAGATATGAATAACAAGAGGGATTTTGTAATTCGACAAGGATCTGTTTATAAAAATACCTTTCAACTGTACTGGAATATGATACTGAAGCGAATTATATGTATCGATGATTCCAAAACGCTATATTCCTAAGTCCTGGGGTTCTGTGAGGAATCTAAAGAAGTTCCGCTTTTTTCATGACGTTGACATAAAGAAGTAAGGAGATTTCAGTAATTCTGTGGAACCATAAATCGCATATTGATAGGAGAATTTGCAGAGCCAACCTGAATATAATTCCGTATCCCTGCACCTGGATCCATGTGTGTTGGACGTTAATGTAAAGGGAAAAAAGAAAAGGTGACAGCAGAAATGGCTGTTTTTAGAGCGGCTCTAGGATCATAATCGCAGTGGAAGTATTAGAAAAGAAACGACTTATATACATATATATATATATATATAATGTAGCATTTGCACCCGTTGCTGTGCAATAGGCGAATAAACAACGGTGTTATGCAACCCGTTTCTAGGGTACGAATCGGTAAACACGTCCCGTGACAAATAATACGCACGCAACAATGGAATAACGTGTTTTCTAAGCAACGGATGGGTGGACACATAACAATAGGCGTATTCTTGGAAACGGTGTTTTCTCTTCGACCCGTGCAAAAGTGGTTATAAAGAAGAGTTCGGCTGAGAAGAATTAGTTGAATTTCGAGACGCCAGCCTGCCGGGATATGAGTTTGGGAGCAGAGGAATTGAATTGAGCCGAGTTTTCGGAGTTGGGAAGTTGGCAGAATAAGGGCAAGAAAGGAATTAGGCTGTGAAGAGACGGCTCTATGTGTACTTCAGTTACAGTGAGACTGGTATAACCACTGCGTTGAAATCCGTTGCCAGGATACGACTAGTGAAGACTGACAACACTAGTGTGTAAGTGCAGCGTTAAGGTTTAGAGCGCGTAGTTCAACGATAGCGCTGTAATTACGTGTAGTTCCGAGTCGAATGTATAAGGTGTCATTAAGTCCAATCATCTAGTCCAAACCCCATCTGTAAGTCATACAGAACACCATAAACCGTGACGGTATATATCAATGTAACAATAGAAAGGCTATCAGGTGACACTGCTATATTATTATTTAGGAAGTAGTTTTAAAATTCGGAATCCGAAAGCTGCTGTGGCAATATGAACCGAAAGGTGCAAAATATCAGGGACGTCGGCAGAATGTTGGGACATTTCTGATCCTTTTAACGGGAACAGCCCGTGATACTGATGATGATGATAATGGGGATGAAGACGACGATAGTGATGATTATAATTATAAGTGTTGTATATTGCGATTACTGCCTTCTGAGATGTGGCGCCATGTAGAAGAAGAGTCTTTACTCTTTTCCCCTGAAGATGGAGGGAACACATTTCTCCGAAACCTATAAATATATACCAGATAACATCGCGTCACGTCTTATAAGATAGCATTCATACTCGCAGCCGTGTGAACCTCAAATAACACACATTATATAAGTTCCTAGTTCGATAGTGCGTAACGTATTGTGGAGGCTCAGAGTAAAATATTACATTACAAGAATATTCATTTGAAATAGAATCAGTTGTTTAGAGTAAAGTTACATGACGAGAAACTCGCCAGTAGCAGAGTTAAGACGTTAGTTACGACATGTGGAACTTACGAATACTTTAACCGTGTACGGCAGTGGTGGATTTTGACAGCGTGTCTTTTGAATGTGATGCAAAGTCGTTATCATGTAGCAGGCGTTTTCTGTGATGGAGGTACTTGAGAATTTGAGATATATTTTGTTATAGGAAACTTTCACCATACCTTGCAGGTTCTTCTTGAAATAAGCAACATTCTGACCGTGCCATAGCTCAGGCGGTTAGTCACCGGCTTCCTACTTCGGCGGCCCGAGTTCAAGCCCACAGCAGGCTATGTGGGATTTGTGGTGGAGAAAGTGGCGCTAGGGTGATTTACTCCGATTACTTCGAGTTCCCCTGTCAGTTCTCATTCCACGGACTGCTCCACATTCATCATCTATCAGTCGGGGCTGGTACAGTGAGTCAGATATTGGCCGACGTACCAAGTGGATTCAGTCTCACCCCATCAAAGAAACTTAAAAGAAACTAAGTTATACTTCTCCAACATGATATGTTGTTATATTTTGACCTATATTAATGATCTTGTCTCACAACATTTACATGGACACCCATTTTTAAATGTTAGATCATTTCTGAGTCGTGTTCAGCTTTCAGGTCTTCAGAAAGTATTACATACCCTTTGTGGGAGTAAATGTTCCCTAACAAACCTTGCTTCTCCATTTATGCATATTATTCGAGACTGACATATTCTGTTATTTTATTTACAAGGAAATGTTAGCAGAACATGGCTTGCGACGTTCCAGATTGAGGTATGAAGCCATGACGATGACGTCGCAATGAAAGCACTTGAAAATTGATGAGACACGTCCCTTGTAATCTGCCTTGTACGCGGTTTATATGATACTAGCAGAGGAAGGCTTTGCCTCTTGTTTAATGCTGTTCTCAGGAACGTGTTGGAAAATGAGAGGATATTTGAGTAATAGAAGCGATTTCACGAAGTGCCTGAGAACATGAGATGCATGACGCTGTTAAGTGGAAAATTAATTCGAGAATCTTAGGTTAATTAGGTCAGGAATTTTAGTTATTTGGTCTGAATTTCCCAGCTCTGAAGAATATTATCTAACTTCCCAACCTACTTGGTAGAACTTCTGCTTCGTATTTTGGAGGTCTCTGGTTTATATCTCGGTCCGGAGACTGGTTATACTGACTGAGGTATTGCCTGGGCTTCCCTCAGCCCCGGATGAACGCCGTAGCGTAGTTGGTTGAGGCACTGTGCTACAAACAGGAAGGTTGCGGGTTAGAGTCCCGATGAGTTGGATTTTTTCAATTTACATAATCCTTCCGGCCGCACTATGACCCTGGGGAGCCTCTAACAGAAATGAACACCAGAAATCTACCTGGGGTGTAAAGGGCGGCCGGCGTGTAAGGCTGACAACTTCAGCGACTTCTGTGAGCCGATTTTCTATAAGACATGGGAGCCGCAACCTCTCACACCCCTATGGGCCTTCAGGGCCTGCTACAGGGGTAACTTCACCTTTTACCTCAGCACCTGCGCACAAATGCCAGGATAGTGCTACAAAATTGGTCACAACCACTCTATTCGTTTTACTGATCAACCTACCATTTGACGCTGTAGAGTATGAACTGCTGAAACTTTAAATAAATAATAAATACATAAATAAATGAGGCATACCTTTAGCGGCGTCCGTAGTCTAGGGGTAACGTTCCCACCTCATGATTCAAGGTACGCGGGTTCAAACCCGGCGGAGGTCGTGGAATTTTTAAGGGCGGAAAAATTCAGGGAACAAGTCCTCCGGGAGGGACTTTAAACCGTGTGACCCATGTCTTAGATTTACGGCACGTAAAAGATCCTCATGTCTCTAGGAGACCTCTGAGCTAAATTAGGCAAAAAGTTTCCCGCCCAAGTAGTTTCCAATGCCTCTGGTACCACGTGCCATAAGAGGACCACCTCTCTGGCAAAGTGGGGCTGAAGCATCACGTACCACGTGCCAGAAGAGGGCCGACCTCGCTGGCAAAGTGGGGCTGATAGCAAAGCACCAGTACCGGTAGGGTAGGGGGACAGTAGAAATTAAAGGGGGACGCACAATGGACCAATAACTGGTCTAAGTGCATGGGGAAACCCACCCCCTCTAATAATGAATGAATGAAATTAGGCATACCTTTGCTGAGAGCGTTCTTTACACGAAGAGTTTTATCTTCTGAGATAACAGAGCTTGCTGCCTTCTTCATGCCGATATCTTGCTTCCGCCCTGAAAAAGGGGGCGACATGCTGATTTTCAACGAACTGCAAGGCGTTGTATCCAAGAATATAGAACTACAAATGTGAGAACCTTAAATCGTATATTCTTTACACTATTGGGTCGCCGAATCCTGTTGACTGCTTCCTAGCATTTTCGTACCATGTTTTTTTTTCTACATGGGATATACAATTTCATATAATTATAGCAATGAGTAGATGAGATATCTGAGAGATGAAGATCGCATTCAGATATCTTTGCCGATTGTGAAGTACCCACTTTCCCAACGGTCTGGCCCTGCTTCATCTCCGCTGCTTCTACGATCAATGGAGTGCTGTGCCATAGCTTCCCACTCCGGCGGCCCGGGTTCGAGCCCAGGTCAGGTTATGTGGGATTTGTGGTGGACAAAGTGGCACTGAGGCATGTTTTATCCGGGTAATTCGGTTTCTCCTGCCAATTCTCATTCCACCTACTGCTCCACATTAATCATCTATCATCCGGGACTGGTTCAATAGGCCAATTAGTGGCCGACGTAGCAAGTGGACTCAGTTTCACCCCACCCCAAGAAAGCAAAAAAAAAACAAAAACAAACAAACAAACAAACATTAGAATGGCAGAGTATTACTATATATTTAAGTAAAATAACTAACCGAAGTATCCTCAACCTTTAGCAGTGCATCTTCATTGGTACGACTGATCTAGAAATTCCATGTTGCATAGTCCAGAGGTACTAGGTTCCCACAAATGCCCACCAGTTAATCCTATCATAAGACCAGGTAAACAGGCCTACATGAATGAGTTGCTACTTGTAGCACTTAAAAAACGCAAAATAACTAGGGATTTTCACTGCAGTGTCAGATCCATTCACATTAGTCCTGTAGCACGAGTGTATGGAGCTGTCACGTAATTCTCTTGAGTGGTATCATGGCTAGACACGCGAGGGACAACCGGACAAATTATTTTAATAGCATTCAGCTTTGAACATGATGGGGGTTGGTGCCGAATGTAATTGAGACAACATGAATATTTATGCCCTGGCTGCCGGTCATAGTAGGGCACCAGCCGCATGTTGATTCACCTCTTCTTCTTAGATACAGCTTTCATTGTTCGAGAAGGGCGCCTGCACGGTAGACTCTTCTTTGTCGGTTTGCTTCTTATTACTGTACCTACATACACAGGTACTCCTATTTACGGTAATGGGCGAAGCTCATCTACACAAGAGGGTCAGTTTAAATATTCGGCTTTTCTCATCACTTAACCAAGATCCGCCTCTGAAGAACTTCGAATTGTAATGATTTATTGTGAGAACAAAACAGTACCATTAAATTGATTTTGAGTTACAATTATAAAATTCATAACTATTCAGGTAGGAACTTGTGTATATGGATGCATAAATAGAATTGAATTGTATTTGGGGTACAAACTTTGTAGTCGCCCTAAACACTCAGAGAAGATGTAGTTTTTTGGCACCTCCAATAACGCTTGGGCTCTTTCGACGACCTTAGAGCCAAAACCAAAACCATCCAGACTGAGGCTCTCTTAATGTCGATCGACTCAGCTCATGCAGAGTCAAGGTCTCCTTGAAATGCTGTACCCTTCTCTTGGACTGCTGACATCAGGGTATCCCAGTTGACCTGTGTGGTACACCGACAGGGACAGCTCAACCCCAATCAGAGGCACTTGGAATCGAGCTCAAGGCGGGCCCTGAATTTCGTTGCGAAGTTCCTTTCTCTTCTTGGCCAACTTCTACTGACCAGATCATGTCTTATTCTTGATGGTCAGGCTACTATCCCATCAAGAGACCTCTTCCCGTCCCACCTTTATGGTCCCTTCAACAGAGCCCTGCGAGAGTCTTGTTTTCCCCGGCAGCTGAGTCCTCCTATGCAGGGAGCATATAGAGCCCACCTTACTACTTGTTTGTAATCCTCATGCATTGCTTTGATGGAACTGGGGGTTCCGAGATTGTAATTCGTGAAATCTTGGAGGTCGTCTTGTTTGTCTGTGTGTTTTGTAAACTTATGTTTGGTGTTGGACTGATCGCATTAGCAATCAATGCTCAGTTTGCATTATTTGCTGAAAGAACCGTTGATTTCGAGTGTGAATGCAGCCGCTAACACACTAAAAGTATGGATTATGATATACATATTTTTATGAGGGAAACACTACGTTGATCACAGATACGCAACAGTCAAGGTCTGTTGAAGAAGAACCATATAAAATGGTTCACGTGTGGAATATGTATTGTGCCATCAACCACTGCCAGTTATCCGCATGTCGTCACAGCAGTGCAGGGACAACGCGAACTACGAACTTATGCTGCTACATTTGTGTTTGCACGAGCACAGGGTTAATTTTAAACTTCCAATCCTTGGAAGATCCTGCAAAGAACTAGTTTTGTCGCAATGGCAGCTGTTACATTATTCTGCCAGTGAGTTGTGATGTCTTGTTACAGTTTCACTTACCACGTTAATTATTTTTTGGCAGAACATTGCATGACTGCCCTTTGTTCTCTGTTAGAGGCAGAATCTCATCTTCCCAGCTTGCTGTTGCGAAGTGCATGAAACTTCCACGCAATAACCGTTGAGTCTTTAGCACATTACAGAGTGACAGCACAGATACAGACCCACAACTGTTAGCCGGCAAATTGAAACCTAAGTGCTGTGACTGGTTACTTAGCAAAGCGCACAATATGGGACGGCGAAGTTCTGTGAACTCTGTTCACTTGTTTATTGTGTCCTTGCGTCCGTTGTGACAGATGCTAATTGAACTGCACTCCAAATGAACAGGAGCATTGTCCAGTGTTTGGGTTACCCAGATTGCGAACATCGCAGCTGGCTTCACGTTGTCATGTAGGTTCTACATCTCCGGTCAGAAACCTTCGGATCGCGAACCCGCGACGGAGCGTGAGAAAATCGTGGATACTTAATATGATATGAAATCTGTAAAAACTATCATTAAACGTTGGACGAGAAATATACTACACGAAACTTTCTCATATCTGTTGTATATGATATACATGTATACATGTATATATTTATTTATCGACATCTTAGATATGTAGCTGGTTGGTGAATAGTTTTAAATCACTAAAATATTGTCACGTGTCACAGTGATTAAGACGCGGGTTTTGATTGTTAATTGGATTTATTGTACACTTACAGGTCGTAATTACAAATATTATTATTATTATTATTATTATTATTATTAT
>NW_019743672.1:590639-756268 GCF_002891405.2 Cryptotermes secundus
GAATTTTTAAGGGCGGAAAAATTCAGGGAACAAGTCCTCCGGGAGGGACTTTAAGCCGTGGGTCCCGTGTCGTAGCTTTACGGCACGTAAAAGAACCTCATATCTCCAAAGGAGGTCACTGAGCCAAATTAACGGACGTTTCCCGCCCAACAGCAGTCTCTAATACCTCTGGTAGATGGGGAAGCATTATAGATACCTCTCAGCTAGTAGAGCCGGTCTCGCTGGCTGGGCGGGACTGATGGTAAGCACCAGTACCGGTAGGATATAGAGACTGGTAAAAATCATAGAGGGAAGCACAATGAACCAATACAGGTCTCAGTGCATGGGGAAACCCGCCCTCTCCAATAGCTAACTAACTAATGCACACAGTGCAAATCCAAACATATAAAGTTATAAAAGAGCACGTGTTTGTTTTCGTTTCACTGCACTCGAACAAGGACACTTCACATTACTTCACTTGACTCATTTAACTCCGCCTAAGGCTCTCGTTTCACAGCGGCAGTTGATGGCAACTTTATTGGCTGGTGTCCGTACAGTCAACGTACATCCATGTATGCCGTGGAGTTACACTTCGTGTCTCACGGAAACGCTGCTCCGAAGGTTAAGAGAATGTTGCAGTATTCGTCATGTGTGTATTCCATGATCATTAAATTACATCTGACCCCTGCTGTGCACTGCGGGCCTCGCGATTATATCGTCGTGACAAATGACACTGCTGAGCAGTATGTTGCCTCATTTGACGGAGACGCGTATTTCGAATACTAAGCGTCTCAGGAGATACGTTTCATGATATTTTCGAGTTGTTGCTGTTGTTGTTCTGTAACAAAGAATCGCACTATAGCCTGTGCGCGAATTTAGTTCCGTTCTGTATATCCAAATACATTGTCAGCTGACCGATATAGTACGTCAGAAGGTAACTGTAAAGTTAACTTAATGCAACAGCAAAGATATACCGTATTTACGCATGTATAGGCCGCACATTTTTTGCCAAAAATTCAAGAGGAAAACTAGGGTGCGGCTTATAGTCGAAATATTCGAAATCACACTTCATTTAAAAAAAATTATATTCATAATTAGTAATACAGGATGTTCTACTCCTGAAATAATATTCCAAGAAAATTATTTTTTCTATAATTTCTGTCTGAAAATTGTGCTGCGGCCTATACACGCACGCGGCCTATACATGCGTAAATACGGTATTACAAGTACAGTCCTGATGTGTATTATTAAATGGAAACGAAATTTGCAAGGAAAAAGACAGAGACACACGAACGGATGCTACTGTAACACGTAATTGACAAGACATGCAACTCTTGGGCTACGCAGACACTTGGATCGCAACCTCTAACCTCTCAGTGAGAGTATGTTTTGTGGAGTTAATGCTGAGCCGCTGTGTGATGTGGAGTTTTACGGTCATCGATCCTCTATCCAAAGATCCCAACTGCTTTGTTAGGAATAAAGATTTAGAAAACCTCTTGAGTGGATTGTTATGGGAGGCCAGAGATGGAATCGGAGTGTAGCACGAAGAAGGAGGATAGGAAGTGGAAGATGTGGATGAGGTGTGACATATTAAAGGATAAAATCAATAAGAAGATAATTAAGCGTGAGAACTGCAGCAATAAGGAGAAAATAGCGATGATTTAATAGTAAACGGGATTTTAGAGTGTACTTTATGACTACAAAATGAGTTTTAAGATAACCCCTATATTTTGAAAACATTGAAAGTGCTTTCTAGTATTTCATTCCCATGAGCTGTTTTAAGGCGAATGTTTCATGTTATGTCGTCTTAGGCAGCCGTTCTCAAGCACACTTTGGCTAGCTCTAGTAAGTATAGACTAAAAAATAGTAATGTGATCAGCTGGAAGCCTGCATGTTTAAACCACCTTGTTTTAACATTGTTTTCTTTCGCCCCAAACTGGGAGTCTTTAAATACAGAATTTGAAGGTATACGTTGACCGATTTAAATTATATTATGTTTGTTTTTATAGTCTCTTAAGTTGGCCATCTTAATTCTCGTGCAGATTTATAATATTACATGTATTTACGGGTGTTATTAAGGTAGGAAACATGTCGTACGGATCCACAAGTGTTAGTGTTGAGATGAGTGTAGAGGATAACAAGCCACGAGAGCAAAGGCGTCGGCGTAGAGCGACAGATAACATTTAACTTTTTTTTTTTTTCATACTGGTCTAAGTGCATGGGGAAACCCACCCTCTCCAATAACAACCTTTTTTTTCAGGTTAGCAGGCCAGACTGTATGCATCTTCTGCGTTGGTTGTCATTACATCGCAATTTCGTTTTAAGAAAATATTTTTAATTTTGACTTTGTTTTCAGAATAAAGGTAACCTCACCGCCATCGGTGAGCCTATTGTCTAGAAAATGTGGGAGCCTTGACGACTCACAACCTTATGGACCTTTACGGTGTTTTTCTTTTACCTTTCAGAATAATCGTGAATGTTCTTGAACCAACTTTCAGCTACTTGTGTTGGTAAGAGATTTGGTAGGTTTCTACGCGCGCGCACGCATGGACGCACGAGCACATGACTTTTGCCTCAGATGTTTATCTAGAGTTCTACAGCCCTTTGTTGGACCTCAGTCGCTTTTGCAGTTTCTTAATCTATACGCAGGCGGTAGGACTCATTGGACGGGGGGTCAGCCCGTCGCAAGGCCGCTACCTACAAATGACAACAGAAACATAGAATAAACGCGTACAGACATCCATGTCTTGGGTGGAATTCAAACCCACGATCCCAGCGTTCAAGCGAGCGAAGACAGTTGATGCCTTAGACCGCGCGGCCACCGTGATCGGCGACTTTTACCTTATAGAGACTTGAAAACGATCTTGGGGGAATGTGGGTCGTTAGGCTAGACTGTGCGCCTCAGGTTTTGATTGCTATTACAGTACAAACTTTCGTTACGAGTTAGGAAAATGTTATAGCTCAAGGAAGATGTATAGCCCTAATTGCATATGAATTGCGTACCCCTGTGCTTCAACATAGAGGACATGAACCCCTAATGCACTGAAGAGTTAACCGATGGATGACGGAGCTTACAGAGCGCCGAATTCATTCATTACGCACAAAAGTAATTCGTATGCCATTTCCGAAACGTTATTATGGATAATAAGGTATAATTGGGCCAATTAGCGGAACTAACATATTATCACGGCCGCTTTACATCCCAAAATCCGTGATTCTTCTTCCTCCGAAACAAAAGACCCCGGAATATTCTCCTAATCACCCCCTCTTCTCCCTTTAAAGGAACTCTGTTTTAATTCCCCTTTGCTGCTACGACCATTGTGTTCTAATGTGTTTGAATCTTCTGAACCCCTTTGAGGCAATTAAGCCGCTGCTATCCTTTACAACGCACCCGACCAGCTAATGCTGTTTTCACAGTTTTATTTAAAGAGGGCAGTCTGGCCAGCATGGAACTTCTGACAACAAGCAGCCCGTTTGTGGCGTGCAAAGGAGGCGGCACACTCTTCGCCAAGTGTTGAAGATGGTGTTTTAGGTTAGAATCCAGTAGGTTGGAACAGTGATGTCGCATTCTACTTGTGTTACGGCTGTATCCGATTCGAATCTCGCTGCTGTCCTGGAGATCCTGAGGTTTTTCTTCGGTCTCTTCAGGTGAATGCCAGAATAATACTCGTACAAGTACATGGAAATTGGCCACTACTGCCTCCTTCAAAGTCCTTAATCAACTCAACATTTCCATTGTCTCCCATCCCGTCCACTCATTGTAAGCTTTTCAGTAAAACTGTGAGACCTAACCCAAGAATCAGCAAATTATGTGTTCATAGTTTTTCATTTTATTTATGTTTATTATCGTAAGGATTTAAAAGACGAGACGAAGTACTCAGAGAAAGTGAAGCCGGAGTGTGCGCTCTAAAGGCTCTGTGTGAAAGCAATGACACGACAGCGGCGCGAAATGTTGTTTAATGAGTGATTTAATCTGACATGTAAAGTTTATGTTGGTGAGTACTGCAGCCCAGTTGGGGTCAGGATATTTACTGTTGTAAAGGTTCTTTCTGTCGGTCACGGTAGCTGAGCGGTCTAAGGCATGTACTGTCTTCGCTAGCTTGAAATCCAGGATCGTGGGTTCGAATCCCACTCAGGGCATGGATGTTTAGTTTGTGTGTTTGCGTTTTTCCGTGTTTGTGTACAGGTAGAGGCCTTGCGACGAGCTGATCACCCGCCCAAGGAGTCCTACCGAATGTATAAGATCTAGAGAAACCGAAGTGAACGGAGAAGTTCATGGAGGTAGGCCTAGGCCCACTGGGGCTGTAGTGCCAAAGGTTCTTCCTAAATTATTATTAGTGCAAGCTGTAGGATTCATTGGATGAATAATCAACACTTTGAAGACTTCTAGCATCCTTGGTTAGCTTAGGGCCCCCATACACACACAGTTTGGCCTGCCGATCGACCTGCAGGTAGAACCGACGGACTGACGGGTTTCCTGCAGTCCAAACGATTGGCCGGCCGGCCGGCCAATCGTTTGGACTGCAGGAAACCCGTCAGTCCGTCGGTTCTACCTGCAGGTCGATCGGCAGGCCAAACTGTGTGTGTATGGGGGGCCTTAGTCGGTCTATCGACTGAGAGGAGCCGGAGTGCGATTACCAGTAAGTACAAGAGATTCTTATCTTTTCCATAACGTCCAGACTAACCCGGAGGCCCAAAGGCCGCGCCATAGCTCAAGCGGTTAGTCTCTGGCTTCCCACCGCGGCGGCCCGGGTTCGATCCCGGGTCTGGTCAAGTGGGATTTGTGGTGGACAAAGTGGCGCTGGGGCAGGTTTACTCCGAGTACTTCGGTTTCCCCTGCCAATCTTCATTCCACCAGTTGCTCCACAATCGCCCTCACCTGTCATCTGGGGCTGGTACAATAGACCAGAAGTGGCCGCTGTACAACGACTTAGTCCCACCGAGCTAGCAATAAAAAAAACGGAGGCCTATCTAGCCTCCTATACGATAGGTCTGGGGACTGTCTCCCTGGAGGCAAAACAGCAGTGGGCGTGAAGCTGACAACTCACCTCCATCTAATGCAAAGGTCAACAATGGTGAAGCTATACTTCCACTTCCACATGCCACTTTATGGCGTAGGGCTTAATTAAGCTCTGTGTAGCTTTTTTTTTTTTTTTAGGGCTCTATAGTCCTTTGTTGGGCTGGAGGCGGGGGGCATCAGTCCGTTGCATTGCCTCTACCTACACACAGAGCAGTACAAATATAGAATAAACGCACAGACATCAATGCCTTGAGTGGGATTCGAACCCACGATCCAAGTGTTCGAGCGAGCGAAGAGAATTCATGCCTTAGACCGCGCGGCCACTGTGTTCGGCCCTGGGTAACTTTACCATTACCTTTTACCATCATTATCCAAGAAGGAAACTTGGACAGAAAGATGTGCTCCTGCCGGAACTCAGCGTATAAGCTAGCTACCTTAGAACCTGTTGCCATCTTAATTGTATTATGATCACATCTGCAAGTGTTTTATGAAATATGTCTTTGTACCCTTGTTCTCTGCTTCGTGTTGAAGAATTGTGAAACGCAGATAACGGTGCAGGGTTTAGGAACTGACGCTGCTTATCTCCGGGACGTTTCGGTTTGCCGACGAAACGTCTCCGTCACAATCTTTGATTTATGACGTAACTTACACATCAGTTAAACATATTTATAACCAAACATTGCCTACTTCTTTGGAAATTTCAGTGCACTACCCCATTGACGAGTACTTGATGTTTGTTACTTAACGTGTGGGAGAGATGTTTTGAAAGACTGTCCGTTGCCTAGCAACTCTCAGTATCTTGACGCTGACTGGTGAGGGGCATTCTGCGCGGATGTTGACGATCAGCGCTGTAGGGTTCAGCCAATTACATGCAATGTTGAGGTGACGTCACATTTAGGGTTAGTATTTAATAATTTACTAGATACATCCATCAAACGTGATCTCAGTCGAGAGTAATTTAAAACAGCCCAGTCTCGTGTGCTTCGAAGCAGGAGCTCTAAATACATTTGCATGACACGTATTTTCTTACTCTTTCTATTCCAAGTGTTGACAGTTTGTGGTTCGAATTTACTTCAATTGACTGACCTATCAGTATTATCCAGTACTCTTAATGCTGTACATTAGGTTCTCCCCTAGCTGTATCAACCATTTTTTTCTGAGCTAATCTGAGGGTTGCAAACTGGTGAAAGAAGCGTCTTCGCTTTTCAACAGTCGTTAAAATTATTTGTGGGCCTTTACTCATCGACATTATGTATTCACATTATCATAGGGCAGCGGTTCCCAAAGTGGGCTGTACTGCCCACTGGGGCGACGGTGGGATTTCCTAGGTTGGTGCTGAGAGGCAAGGGGACGACAGGGGCGCTAGAAGTCCGCTCTTCCGAGCCCGTTGTTCGCTTATTTGCGATTGAAATGACTTTTTTAGACCAGACACTGGGAAACTGGTATCACTTCAAGAAGTCCATCTCTCGCATAACAGTGAAGTAGTTACTAAATGTGTTATCTTCTTTTACTGTTATTACTCGTGTCTTCCTCATTGGGTTGTACAAACCGCTATTCTGAAGAATGCTTTTTATAGGGTAGGGGCCCGTGGCACTGGGGTTGAGTTTACGGAACAAAAGGGGATGTGGTCCGAAAAAGTTCGGGAACTGCTGCTGTGGAATTATTTTTTCCACCCTTTGGCGCTACAGCCCCAAATTTGGCCTTGGCCTACCTCTATGAAACTCTCCGTATCACTTCGGTTTTTCTAGATCATACAGATCTAGATCATTAAGGTTGTTAAACAGTTAATTGAAGTTGCTTGTCCTATCTTGCCACCCTGAAGATGGAGCCGTTGCGTTCCTTCGAAACGTCGCTGGACTTCTGCCAGACTACACAATATTACCACCCATTAGATCGTATTGGCTGTATATTTTAAATCCGTTGCTTAATATGTGCATAGAGATTATAGGGAAATTAAAAGGTGTATTAACCGAAAGGGCCGGTCACGGTAACCTAGCAGTGTAAGGCATATACTGTCTTCGCTCGCTCGGAAGCCGGGATTATGGGTTCGAATGGCCGCGCCTTTTCTCAAGCGGTTAGTCGCTGACTTCCCACCGCGGCGGACCGGGTTCAATCCCGGGTCTGGTCAAGTGAGATTTGTGGTGGACAAAGTGGCGCTGGGGAAGGTTTTTCCGAGTACTTCGGTTTCCCCTGCCAATCTCATTCCACCAATTGCTCCACAATCACCCTCACCTATCATCTGGGGCTTGTACAATAGGCCAGAAGTGGCTGCAGTGCAAGGGACTTAGTCCCACCCCACTGGCAATAAATAAAAATGGGTTGGAATCGCACACAAGGCATGGATGTTTGGTATGTGTTTGTATTTATTCTGTGCTTGTGTTGTCCTCTGTTTAGGTAGAGGTCTTGCGACGAGCTGGTCACTCGTCCAAGGAGTTCTACCGTCTGTGAAATGATCATGAAGCTGAAGAATAAGAGGCCAGGACTCAAGGGGGCTGTAGAGCCAGTGAATAAAAAAATAGCCGAAAGGTTTGTTGTGTCAACTGTTCCTTAGTTCATTATAGTTCCATGGAAGTCAGCCTCCTCTCATGCAATACGTTACCGCGGTGGAGGGAACACTTCAGAATGCGTCACGTTCAATACCTTCGCGGTGGTACGACTTTTCTAACTTGGGTTCCCCTAGCTCTTCTCTAATCTTTCTGTTGAACAGTTCCTTAAAGATGTGCCACTTCTGCTTCCTTCCACGTTCGTCCCGTTTCGTAATCCTCTGATCTCATTCGACGTTTTAATATTTGTGTAATTTATGCGGGATTTGGAAATGACAAAAACGACAAGTATTTTGTCACCTGGTCTCTCTGTTTCAATACTGGCCTGGACACCGGGAGATCTGACGAAAATTCTTGATGGTTTTGTATCTCTACCGTTCATATTATACTTGCACATGATATACATAGGTTGAAAAGCCTTTTACAGATGCCACACGCTGTTTTAATAGTGATGATGATGAGATTCGTAATACATGGGTTGAACTACAAGACGCTCCTATGGCGACAGTAATGCGAAGTAAATCAGTAAATCGGCACGGTAATTTCCTCCTCAATTGACATCTGTATCCAGGTCAGGTTGAACAAGCACGCAAAATACGAAGAATTAAGGTATGATGTATGAAACGTTCATCTCTACACAGGGTGTATCACAGCTCCGTCAGGAACGGACTCCTCGTATAGAGAGAAGAAAAAAGTTTATGGCAACATGGGTCCGGAAATGCGTATAATTACAGAGTAGTAATTGTGTGTGCACGCCACTGAAAAGAACTGGCAGAGGAAAGTTTATCACGAAGTAATCACAGGTGACGTCATGATAATCATAGAGCTGTCCTCCCAGTGAAAGGTCGACCCACCGATAGAAAATCTGTCCTCCCAGTGAAAGGCCGACCCACCGATAGAAAGGCTGCCCTCCCAGTGAAAGGCCGACCCACCGATAGAAAGGCTGCCCTCCCAGTGAAAGGCCGACCCACCGTTAGAAAGGCGGCCCTCCTAGTGAAAGGCCGACCCACCGATAGAAAGACTGCCCTCCCAGTGCAAGGCCGACCCACCGATAGAAAGGCTACCCTCCCAGTGAAAGGCCGACCCACCGATAGAAAGGCTGCCTTCCCATTGAAAGGCATACCCACCGATAGAAAGGCTGCCTTCCCAGTGAAAGGTCGACCCACCGATAGAAAGGCTGCCCTCCCAGTGAAAGGCTGCCCTCCCAGTGAAAGGCTGCCCTCCCAGTGAAAGGCCGACTATCCGATAGAAAGCACTCATGTCACCAATTCTTTTCAGTGGCGTGCAGACACAATTACTACTCTAATTATATGCATTTCCGGACCCATGTTGTCATATACTCGTACTTTTTTCTTCTCTCTACATGAGGAGTCCATTCCTGAAGTTTTGCCGTTGAGTTGGTGGTACATTCTGTATAATGTACAAACATTCCCTGAAGCTGAGATATAGCAGATACAGTTAACACAATGAAAACGGGAAAATATTTAGGTGTTCAGTAACGCCAGATGTTCGTGTTATTATTTCGAAGTGTTAGCCTGGATAGCTCAGTCGGTATAGCTACTGGCTACGGGCTGTAGGACGGAGGAGTCGCAGTTCGAGTCCCGGTGGGGCAAGAAATTTCACTTCTCCGTGTTATCCAGACCGGCTCTGGGGTCCATCCAACCTCCTAAACAATGGGTACCGGGCACTCTTTCTTCGGGGGTGAAACGGCCGGGGCGTGAAGCTGACCACTCGCCTCCAACTAGTGCCGAGGTCAAGAAGACGTGTATATATACAACTACTCCACATATGCCTTCATGGCCTGGTGCTTAATTAGGTAAGCACAGGGACAGCTTTACCTTTCACCTTTACTTTCGAGAAATTAAAATTGGAGTTGCTAGACCCTTTAGGCCAGCAGCTATTTCCTGCTTGTAATGCATTTTTAATTTATTTCGCCGTTGAATAAATTATATTGGTTAGGGAAGTCAAACTCCGCGGCTGATGAAATCTCGAAGTTTTGCTCTGCATGGTGTGGTTTCGGGTACAGTGTGGGCTGCAGCGCCTCTACTGCGCTTTGTTCGGTCTTTCTGTAATTTGCACGTCATAATTTGTCTAGCGAATTTAATGATTACGCTGGATTCACTGTTTATTATAGGAATGGAATTAGTATATCATCAGAATAATGCTAATAGCTTGCCGTGCATCCTACCCCCTCCCCTCCGACTTCATATTTCACCATTGTCTCTGTCAGCCTGACAGCAAACATAATACCGTGACTCAGATGCGTTAACTGTCCTGCATGCGTTGAGACTTGTATACATATGTAACATGGTATAATAAACAGCTCGTAATATATTTCTCGGTTTGATCCCAGGTAAGCCATGCGGGATTTGTGGTGGACTGAGTGGCACTGAAACGATTTTTCAGAGTACTGCGGTTTCCCCTGCCAGTTCCAACTCCAACAACTCCTGATTCATTAATCATTCTGTCATCCGACGTGATGTAGTCTACATACTAAGAGCGTCGTTAAGTAACTAACTTAAAAATGTATATTAAAAGTAAAGCTATCCCTGTAACAGGCCGTGAAGGCCCATTGATTTGTGAGACGCTGAGGGTCCCACATTATCTAGACAGTCGGCTCAAAGATGGAGGTAAGGTTGTCAGCTTTACGCGCCCCCCACGCTTTACTCCCTAGGAAAATTATTTAATTAATTCCTGATACTCATTTCTGTTAGAAGCCGGTCACGGTAGCCGAGCGTTCTAAGGCATGTACTGTCTTGGCTCGCTTGGAAACCGGGATCGTGGGTTCGAATCCCACTCAGGGCACGGATGTTTAGTTTGTGTGTGTCGTTTTTCAGTGTTTGTGTTCTGGTAGAGGCCTTGCGACGAGGTGATCACCCGCCCAAGGAGTCCTACCGAATGTGTAAGATCTAGAAAAACCGACGTGAACGGAGAAGTTCATGGAGGTAGGCCTATGCCCACTTGGGCTGTAGTGCCAAAGGAAAAAAAAAATCTGTTAGACGCTGAGTCAACCCCAGGGCCATAGTGCGGCCGGAAGCATTAGGTCAATTGAAGAAATCCAATGACCTCATCGGGACTTGAACCCGCGACCATCCGGCTTATAGCATAGTGGATTATTATCATCTTAAAATTTGTTTTGATTAGAGCGAGCGTCGCGGTATAACGTTACGAGTTCAGAAGATGCCTGACTCGGATTTGTGTCAAGACATTAGCATTCCTGACCGAAGGCTGTGATGTTTGGGGTTGGCGTGACTTCTAATAGTGGATTCTGGATTTGATAGTTGGGTTTAGTGGGACTTCTTTACAATTATAGTCAATTATTACAGCCGAGGCCTTTATTAATTCTGATTCTCGTTCTTTGACTGACTCTACTTCACTTGAATCTCTAATCCGTACTCTACTTGAATTCACGAATCCACTGCCTTTAATAAATCCTCGCGTCCCTCATAGAAGACACCATCTTGAACAGTTCCTGTGTTGTCCTGTTGGTTGTCACGGGAATCTTGTGTTTAGCAACCTGTTACCTGGTGACGACTAGTTCGCAGCTGTTCGTTGTAACGTGAACGTGATTTCCGAGCCGTTGCTCAACAACGGACGTCTGGCTCTGGCTTCACCATTCCGGCTTTCAGCCGCCACGTCACAATATGTTTGATCTTCCAAACCTCATAAGAGACATGCGAATGCCGAAGTTGTTACTTTTCCCGATGTTTCTCTTTTCTTTCTCAAAAGGACTGTCCCCCGCCTCGATCAACCAAGCTTACCTTTAAGAGCCGGAATGCGTACAGCATCGCATTCAACAGCGCAGGCGCAAACATGGTCTGACAGATGATTTTTGCATCTGTGTGCCTTTCACACCGATTTTTAGATCAGCGAATTATTGCCCCTTTGCCCTCCAAAATCTAAGTTTATATCAACTATATCCGAAGTGTTCTGGTTTCCACAGACTCGAAAATTTAAGTGAAAGATTCTGTTGAAGACAGTCACAACAGTTTCACGTAACTGCACAAAGAGCTTCCATGTCCGCGTCATATTCGTGTTCGGAATTAATAGGGCTGCTTTGTTGCCAGAACATGTGTATCTGTTGTTGATTATGTCTACAGACAGTTCGTTGTCACTGCAATCGTGCTGCATAATCCGTTCTCCAAGACATACTTAATGCATGAGAATTTTCGAGAGTTGACTCTGCCCCAGTCTTCACGTGACAGGTTGTCTTTATTTTCTGATGCATCTGCTCTCGTCCTCAGATGGTTCGTTGTATTGCACGATATGTGTAGGGACTACTCCCACAAGAACATTGCGACATAACCAGGCAGTAGACGACATGCGTCATACTTGAAGTTAAAATGCAGGTAATCATCATCTGTTGATTTGAATCTGGTATAAATGAACATCGGGGCACGCGGTAGCGTAGTTAGTTGAGGGGCTATGCTACAAGCCGGAAGGTCGCGGGTTCAAGTCCCGATGAGGTCGTTGGATTTTTTCAATTGACCTAATCCTATCAGCCGCACTAGGCCCTGGGTTTACTCCGTCTCTAATATAAATGAGCACCAGGAATTAATTAAATAATTTTCCTGGGGAATAAAGTGCGGCCGGCGCGTGAGGCTGACAACCTTACCGCCATCGTCGAGCCGATTGTCTAGATAGTGTGGGAGCCTCGACGTTTCACAACCCTATGGGCCTTCACGGCCTGGTACAGGGATAGCTGTACTTTACTTTACTTATAAATGAACATCAAGAAACGTCGCGAATTAGCAGTTAGAACTGCTGCTTCGTAATCGGATTTGGGTGATATCGATATCATATCTCGGCTTGGAGGCTCCTATCCTTATAAGGTTCTGCTTGTTTTTCGAAAGTCACTCCAGTACCTTAAATTAAGTTACGGCTGTTGTGAGTTGATATTTCACAGATCCTAGCATTTGGCTGCATGGGTCTCCATCGCATTAGAAATGTTCTTTGCACTCGTTTCTACATATCTTAACGGTTATTAAATAAATATCGCATTTTATTTATTTATTGATATATTTTATGTCGTTTCATTCGTTCGATTATATGACTCTGTTAACTTGTAGAATTTCATCGAATTGTTACTTTACTGCGTCTAAGCCCTCAATCGGGTTGGTTTTAAAGTCGTTTTATTATTCCTTCAGAAGAATTAAAGATATAAGGTCCGTATCTTGTCTCTTTAGCCTTTAGCCCTGAGACAGAACGATAAATCTGGCCTTATATTCGGGAACTGTATGGACAATTTGTTGGTGGCGGTTTAATCTTTCCGTAAACAGCTTCATAATAAAGCCGTCAAGTGGCGCCTCCATCGTCAGTTTCGCGGACTTGTTGCAACTGTCAAGGAGCGGAAAGATACCTAACTGTTTTATATCTACATACACGAAAAATAGGTCAGATTAACATCGAGACCACCGTGAGATACAAAACAAAAAAGAAACCATCAATAATGTCTGTGTGCACTACAGTGGATCACGTCTTTGTTGAGTTAAGTGGTTAATGATTAGGCCTATTCACCCAATATTGCCAACTTTACAAACTGGAGTTTGTGTACAGACGGCAGAATTCAGGTTGGGAGGGGAGGGGAAGGCTGAATGCGGAATAGTTGAAAACAATAAAACAAAGGCGAAGACAAAGTGGAAGGGGAATCGGATCCAGTGTCTATAAGTGGCATTTGTAATGGATGAGACAAGGTGCACGAGGGCGAGAGACGTAACAGGGAAAGTAACACTTAGTGGAAAAGAGACACAAGCTTCTCGTATCTGTTGCGGAGTCGGAACCTTAAGCAGTATGCCCGAAACTGAGCCTGGGCGCAACACGTTTTCAGATATTCGATTTTGAAATCTAAAGGCTACATTAATTGCAGCGAAACTTTCGCAAAAATAGACGCTCTTTCGGTGATTTCCATCTTCTGGTATGTGGCGCCATGTAGTCTTCAGATGTTTACGCAGAGTTTTCGTAGGTTTTCTGCCGCCTCCATTGTCAGGCTAATGCAATTATTCTACCCTAAAATGGAGGCAGACTGTTCCTCCGAAACATTGGCAAATATAGACCGTACTACACGACATCACATCATCATCCCTATGAGAACCTCAAATCTCACGTATGCTTCTACTGGCTGTACACGCATATATCAGAATGTTGGGTCCTACTAAAGAACAGGAGAGACGCAGTGGCGGCTCTCAGGTAGGTACTCATTGTTGTTGGTGACTATAAGAGAAATACAAATAAGTCAGAGTAGAATAAAGCGTGTTATAGCTGACTATAATTAGAATTTTTTCTTCGCGTCGTCCAGACCGGCCCTGCGGTTCACCCAACCTCCTATCCAATCGGTACCGGGGCTAAAGTGGCCAGGGCGTGAAGCTGACCACTCACCTCCAACTAGTGCCGAGGTTTAGAAAATGTGGATCTACGAGTATACATCCACTCTCCCATACGCCTTCATGGCGTAGTGCTTAATTATGTAAGCACAGGCACAACTTTACCTTACCTAGCTGACTGTAATTTATATATTTTTTTATTGCTAGTGGGTGGGACTAAGTCCCTTGTACTGCGGCCACTTCTGGCCTATTGTACCAGTCCCAGATGATAGGTGAGGGTGATTGTGGAGCAGTTGGTGGAATGAAGATTGGCAGGTGAAACCGAAGTAGTCGGATAGAACCTGTCCCAGCGCCACTTTGTCCACCACAAATCCCACTTGCCCAGACCTTGGATCGAACCCTGGCCGCTGCGATGGGAATCCAGCGACTAACCGCTTGAGCTATGGCGCGGCCATGATTTATATTACTACCATAGCCGAAAAAGGAGACTGGGGCTTTTAATGGACGAAAGACAAGTTTTTAATACACCTTCTAAGTTGGAAAAGTAAAAAATTGATCGATGAAAAAGAAGAAGAAGAAGAAGAAGAAGAAGATGATGATGATGATGGTGATGGCGACGATGACGATGGTCATGAAGTTTCCGCAGTACCCAGTGAACGTGTAGGACTGTGTTGGAATTATTCGTTTCACCTTCCCTCTTCCAGCCATAGGATAACGTTGTTTGTTGTGCCGGCTTCTGCATACATTTTAGAGGTGCTTTGACGGAGCACTCTGTTCCCCTGGCTGCAGAAACTACACTTTTGCTCTCCTACACACCGTCGCGTTTCTGAGACGGTGGAATTGGCAGCCATTTTAACAGAAGGGCTACGAACAGTCTCGAAATCCGAATAAATGAGTGACGTCGCTCTTTATATTAATAACAAATTATCCGTTGACGTGTCCTGAAGGTTCAGTGACGCTTTCGAGTTGTCGCGAAACCTGACCTCACGAGTTAACTCCGGTAATGGATCCCGAAGGTTCAGCACCGTCCGCAAAATATACTGTGTTCGACATGATACAGAAACTTAATTATTATGTGATTAACCAACTATTTTTTTTCGGCAATATATCTCGAAGTTTCCACTGGTCATCATCCCGGTACCATGTCAGATCACCCGTGCAGCTCCTACGTTCCGCTGTCGAATTGGGGTAGCTTTCTGTGGTGAAAGCTTGTATTTATTCCAAAATCTCGATCTGCCGGGCTACCCATTTTCGGCTCTCGTTATTCAAAATGTTCGCAGTTACCTTTAATAACTGAAGGCTTACGTCTTCAATCCGCAATTCAAGTACACTCATCACATGATAAAAAATGGATCCACTTTACAAGGACATGACTTAATACGATATGTTTTGCAGCTTTCTCGGCCTGCTCTGTCTTGTAGAGCTTTAAGTGAATGGTTCACGACAGTGACTTCATTGAGTAAAGATAATGTTATATATTTTTAACTCATTTACTTCAGTCCGGTTTTACAGGGATGTATTCAGTTGTCTGTTTTTGTTTAAATCTTTCGATTATGCGATCATTTACATTTCAACAGGCGTGGTCAGAGTTTCGCAACAGCAGATTCCAGTGTGGTCATATGCTTCATACTTGAATTTGACATAAACATTAGACCTACAGATAGCTCTAATAATGAATCGGAACATGTTATAGAAATGTTCAGTGATCTGAAGCTCACACTTGTAAGCCTCTGTGGATCGGTACAATGTATCGGGTATATATCCACGTCTTCGCCTATATCGACACGTGATATTTATACCCAAAATGTTAGAATTCAGTTGACAGGAATATCAGTTTCATTCGAAAAATGAAACTATAAAGAGATGTATCTTTTTATATACGGTCTGCACTTCATTTAATTCACAAATAAACCCTCTACGAGTACTATTCAAATATCTGTCAATATCAAGTCTGCTTTAGTGACATCTAATGGAAGCGTAAAGAACCTAGAATCATGTAGATCCGGCCCCCTTTCAGACTGGATATTGAAATTCGTGACATAGCTATTTCCACTAATCTTTTTTTTTTTAATTTTGCTTTTTTTGACAGGTATGCCCGTCATTGTCTGTCAGTGATTTTAATGACGCGTCAGTTCCAATTGATTCCATGTGCATAAATGTAAACAACCAAAGCAGCTGTACTCGTATATATTGTCACATATAAGGGGGTTAGAGTGAATAATAATAATGGGTTTTGGGTCTGAATATTGGGTTTATTGGTACTTCTTTACAATTACAGTCAGTTATAACAGTTCACACATTGAACTCTTTCTGAATGACATCTCCCTGAGGAATGCTGAATGAAGAATCTATGACTAATCTCTTGAATTCACTAATGAACTCCATTTTATAACTGCCACTCGGCCCGAATATGTCACTGTGTCGAACAATTAATTATCCGCTGCTATTCTTTTTGTTGTAACTGAAATGTCTTTGTTAATATTGTTTGCCGAGGAAACAGGTGCTAGCGAGCCGTTGCCTAGCAAATTGACTTCCGCTTCTACTGCTATTCCGGCTTTTAGGCAATGTTTACCGAGGCGTTGCCTAGCAATGGATTATTCCATCACAATATTTAAGAACCGAACATGAAGCGATCCACAATTTAAGCGCCTTTATATAGCGGGTAACCGAGTGTAATCGCGCAGGCGTTCTGACATTACTGTTTTCTTCTTTCAGGTATGTTTCTGCTTACTACCATAGTGATCCATTTGTTTAACTGGAGAACAATGGGCGTCCCTTGCCGCGTGTTGCGAATGGCACACCAGATTTTGAGGCCACTGTCCAGCTACAGGATTTTGATCAATCTGGGTCCCATATGGACCTGTGTGTGCAGAACGTTCTAACCATCGACCCTAAGTTTGGTAAGCACGACTAATTTTATTGTCACTCTCTTAGTTTTCTTCGTATCTGTGCCCCCCGCCTTAGTCCCCATCATTACGTCAAGTGATTAATCCTTCTCCTTCATATTGTGAACACTTCTCTCAAATTCTGAGTTAAAAGCTTAAAATGAGCAACAACCACTTCCTTACAGTTACTCTTAAATTTATCGTCCATGTTCATCTTAAGTTTCGGTGGTACATGATCCGATAAATAGGAAACTACATATAGCATATCTGAGTATGAGTGAGCGAATAATTAATCTATCAGCCAGTCACTCAGTCAGTCAGTCAATAAAAAATAAAACGTAAACTTATCCCTGTGCTTGACTAATTAATCACCACGCCGTGAAGACATATGGGGGAGTGGAGGTATAGCTCAACCATTTTTTACTTCGGCAGTAGAGGGAAGTGAGTGGTCAACTTCATGATATGACCGTTACCTCTGAGAAAAGAGGCGCCGGTGCCCATTGGATAGGAGGCTGAGTGAGTCTCAGAGCCGCTGTGAACACTGTGAATCGAACCACGTCTCTTTTATCATTTTCCACTCTCTGTGTCCTACTTTACTCTCTGCTTTTCTTTCCATTTTATACTGTTGGTTTTTCTTTTTGTTTTTCTCGTCAGTGGAGTGAGATCGGAGAACGATAAATATGTTATATAGATATAATAAAAAAAGCGCCTTCAGATAAGATCATGACATTATATTTATTTAATTTTAGTAAATATCAGTTCGTGGTGTAGTTTGACGGTGTTCTAAGTTTTTCAGATTACTATGAATTTACTTATTGCAGTGGAACGCAGTCCAGTGTAATCAAAATGTTATGTCGTATTTGCTCCATGCAAGAACGGTTGATCCACAAATACAGCCGTTTCTAAGTAATACACACACGCAACAATGGAACAGCGGGGTTATGCAACCCGCTTCTACGTAGCGGCTCGGTAAACGCACTTCCGCGCAGCGGCAATGACGTCACAAACCAAAAGTACTTATCTATCACGTGACTTGTGTTTTCTATGTGGTCTGCGCTGCCCAACAGTAGAACTGTGTTTTTTGTGTTGTCCGTGCCGCGGCTATATAACACGAGTCCGCTAGCAGCTAAGAAATTTTTAGTTGAGTTCTGAGGTTTCAGGTTGATTCAACAAGAAATGGCAAGAAAACTTCATAGTGATTTGAAGTGCTGGTTTCTGTGTTGAGATACGTTGCTAGAAGACGACTAGTGAAGACGGAGAATCCTAGTGCGTGGGCAACGGCGGAATGGAAAGTGTGTAAATCAGCGATAGCGCTGTAATAAAAGAGAACCAATCATCCTAACTAGAACCCGCTATTTTCTTCACGCGTTCCCCACTACACGTGATAGTATTGTAGCATGTGTTAAAGTGGCCAGTAAATCCAATCTCCAATCCAGACTCCGTCTAGAGTGGCACTCATACATGTAACAATATGATTACACTGGACTGTGCAGTAAACTAGAGTAGACCTACATATATATTATAAGTCTAGTTTAGTTTGGCCATCCACTGAGCTCCGTTTCACAAGTCTTTCAGTTCCAGAGGAAGGTATATCACACGCTTTTGTCATATCCTGATAATGACAGACGTTAATTATAAATAATAAAATAATATAAGCGTTTATTTGCAAATGTCAAATTTTTATGCTAATCAGAAATATTTTTGTAGTACCGTTGTCAGGAACAGTCATTTATAACATGCGCCCTAATTCTGTTGTTAACCCCCTCCACACGTTCAAGCCCAGACATTTTTGTACAAGTCTCCGTCTGTCCCTGACTCACAAAATTACGAAATTTTTGGAGCGGTAAAGAGGACTTCGGAACTTCTTGAATTTTAACTCATGGTTTGCGCTTGAGAGATTGTAGCAAAATGTATTCTGATAGTATCTTTCGCTTGTTTGAATTGTTACTCACTGCGTAATGAAACTGTTTCTTTTCCACTGATATGTTGGGATTTTGGACTTTATCCATCGTCCTGGTTTTTAAGATAACAAATAAAAACACCAGGTCCAGTGATTGAGGCTAGCTCTTTCTAAGGGACCCAACTGAATAGGTGTTTTCCTTCACTTGAGGACGGAAACAGATCCAGTTTCCGAAACGTCGCGTTTTTGTTTGTTATCTTAAAAACCAGGACGATGGATAAAGTCCAAAATCCCAACATATCAGTGTGTTATACACCATCGTCAGAATCCTATAGTAACTACTTGTTTCTTTTCCATTTGCCTGCAGGTCGTAGCTGTTACGACTCGCTGATTGTCGACATACCTCATTTATAAGTTGTATCCTGCCTCGGAGTAACAAACTTCTGTCTCTAAAGTCGGCTTTATCCTTTCCGAAAAACCAGGAGGAACCTTTGCTCTGAAAGAAAGTTAACCTAATAGAGAAGATAAAATTGCCCAATGAGACGTATTGTACTGTGAACCGTCATCTGCTCAAGGAATACTTTGCTAAAGCTTGAGGCGGGGAAATAATAATTGAAAGCACAGAATACTCGACGTTAACGTCTGTAGAATAGCCATGAAGCAAACAGTGTCAACTATGTCATGTACTCGTAGCAGCTGTTTTAACATTTAAAATATTTGCATTTTGCACGCAGACTGCACTTATATGTGGATAAGGGATTATTCCCCTAAACAACATTAACTAGCTGATCGTTGTAACGAGACAGCTGTGTTTTGTGTGAGGTAAGAACTGTAAAAGTTAGAAGTAAAGCTATCCCTGTAAGAGGCCGTGAAGGCCCATAGGGTTGTGAGATGTTGAGGGTCCCACATTTTGTAGACAATCGGCTCAAAGATGGCGGCAAGGTTGTCAGCCTTACGCACCGGCCGCGCTTTACTCCCCAGGAAAATTCAATATTATTTATATGAGTTTGGTCTAGAAAACGTTTAGGGGTGGTAAGGAGCCACATTTCCGTAATGCTAATTTCTTCACATTAAGTACAGTTTTCGAAACAATTACAAACTCCAAAACCTTGAAATTCGGTGCACAAGCTTTTATCGGCTTACTGTATCTATTGGTCTTTACTCATAATAATAGACCTGTGAAGATATTTGTTATAACAAATCTTCTATAAGGCTAATTTTGTCAACATCTTTGATAGAAAAATGGTTAATACCGTCATGGCTTTATGTGTCACATGTATGATAGAAAGTTGCTATCTCCACAAACGGTATAATTATCTATACTAGTCAAAGTCACATTGCGACTGACGGTCGGTCAGTCAGTAAGTCTTGGTGTCGAGCGCCATCGGGGGCTCATGACCAGATATTTATTACTGTTTGACAGTTACGGTCTTGTTTCTGTGGAGCCCCCTCTAAAGAGGATGGGCCTGTCTTTTGTATATGCTGCTGGACCTTGCCAGCGCAGTGTTTCTCAGGTCCGAGTCCCTTGGAACTCGCGACCATATCTTACTGTATGAGATTTGAGACTTCGCCTCCTACGACTCTCAGGGTCACGGTGGAGGGATTCGATCCCGCCTCCTCACGGGTTTATCTATATACAAATTTCAGGCATTTATAATATACAGTTTCTCTGTCCCTGTAAAGCATTTATATGGAAAATGGGGGAAAGCTCAAGTGCTACCTTAATACAAATGAAGGAAAATCCACGCAAGTTAACAATGCTTCCACTGCAGAAATTTCCCCCGAGCCCTATAAATGTAAAATGCCCAGTTTTCGTTACCACAAGATGTATGCTTCAAATGGATGCGTGCCGACAGCTGTCACTTGACATTTAATCAAACCAGCTTTTAATGCCGTTGTATGAGGTTGTAGTAAAAATAATATATCATAAATAAGAGTTTTTACCAAAATTAGCAGGAAACAAAATTGACATTTCTTTCCCAAATAATCTTACCACCTCTCCTGGCAGGAGAATTAACGATCTGGTGTTATACGTCTTATTCGGTAAGAATTATATCTTCTGGAATGTAACGCTGATTTTTTGTTTGGCTTATTCATTCTGAAAATGGAGGATACATGTTCCTCCGAAACGTCAGTTGGCTTTTAACGGACTAAATAGCATATCCCAGAAGATAGCCACCGCTGTGAGAACCTCAAATCGTACACCATATTCTTATTCGAATGGCGTCTGGATCAGAAATTGGGGGCTTATTTTAATGGAGGATTGTCGTTCTGTCCCTCAGCGATGTCCGGCGTGTGGTTATCTGGTACTGTTAGAGCAAATGAGGTTGTTTAGTTACAGCAAGGTCTGTACATTATGTACTTCGTCGCTCTCCCGCTCGCTGGGACTGTTTCGACTAACTTGTTAACCCATCACGATATACGATACTTACTCGGCGCCGGCGTTTGGAAATGCTGCGTCCCTGTTACACCCATCCAGATGTTGTTACCCTTTCTTTTCCCAGATCGTATTCCTCCTGGTCCATGATCATTAAATGATCCGCGGAATTGCAACAAGCCCGTTCGACATTAAGAATATACTCTCACGTGTCCGGGATCCCGTGACTAATAATATCGGGT
Organism: Cryptotermes secundus; assembly: GCF_002891405.2. NCBI lineage: Eukaryota > Metazoa > Arthropoda > Insecta > Blattodea > Kalotermitidae > Cryptotermes > Cryptotermes secundus. Next base: position 611,906 of record NW_019743672.1, read on the forward strand.
TCTGGATTGGATAATTGCATTTATTGACACACATTTACTGCACATGACTACGGCCAATTATAGCGCTATCGCGACTCTACACGCTTTTCAATTCACGGTTGCGCACGCACTAGGATCCTCAGTCTTCACTAGTCGTATCCAGGCAACGGATTTATCACAGTCTCACTGTCCCTTCAACACACACACGACGTGTTCTTGTCACAGTCTAATTCATTTCTTACCATTTGCTGCAGATATCAATTCCGAAGGCTCGACCCAATTCTCTTCCGACTACTGTTCGGTACGCCTACAGCTTCTGAAATCCAATTCCAATTCTCTAATCTAATCTCCCTAGTCAAAGTAAAAGTCACATTGCGACTGACGGTCAGTCAGTCTGTCTTGGTGTCGAGCCCCGACTGGGGCTCATGACCAGCTACAAACAGACTCGTTATATAGCCTCGGCGCGGACCTCCATAGAAAACATCGTCTTTACAGCCTCGTTGCCTACCAGTGTCTATCCTATTGTCGCTTGCACGTTTGTTGTGGGGATGTTTTATCGAGCCGTTGCGTAGCAGTTGGTCGATACGACACAATACTATTGTTCTTATGGGCCGATCACAGTAGCCGCGCGGTTTAAGCCATGAACCGTCTTCGCCAGCTCGAACACTGGGATCGTGCGTTCGAATTCCACTCGAGGCATGGATGGTTGTGTGCGTTTATTTTGTGTTTATGTTGTCATGTGTAAGTAGCGGCCTTCCGACTGGCTGATCCCCTGTCGAGTTAGTCCTGCCGACTGTGTGTAGGATTAAGAAATTGAAGAAGCGGCAAAGGTCCAAAGGGCTGTAGAGCCATAGAGTGAGTGAGAGAGAGATATTGTTCTTATGGTAAAGGCGTTGCAACATACAGTAAAAACTGGGCTTTAAAGGGGACTGTTTTGTATATAATGTGGTCAGAATTTTTTATAGTAAAAGACCAAAACCTTCTTTGTTAAAATTCAAAGATAATACGAATTTGTTCTAGGTAGGAAGCGTGCAACTAATGTTCCTGCAGTATAATGACAAAACAAAAAACAATTTAAATTTACATTTTTTCCCCTTGGCACTACAGCCCCAGTGGGCCTAGGCCTACCTCCATGAACTTCTCCGTTCACTTTCGTTTTTCTAGATCTTACACATTCGGTAGGACTCCTTGGGCGGGTGATCAGCTCGTCGCAAGGCCTCTACCTGTACACAAACACAGAAAAACGCACACACACAAACTAAATATCCATGCCATGAATGGGATTCGAACCCACAATCCCGGTTTCCAAGCGAGCGAAGACACTACATGCTTTAGACCGCTCGGCTACCATGACCGGCAAATTTACAAATTAACTGACATCAATAATTGAAGCCAATCCAAGATCCTACGAATGATAGTCGACGCACCACGGTATGTCTCCAACGCAACTCTCCACACCGATCTCGGTCTAACTCCCGTACAAGACGTCATCCAACAAAAAAGCAACAGACATCAAAACAAAATCATAACTCACAAAAATCCACTTCTAAAGACGCTATCGACAAGAGAAGACAACAGACGACTCAAACGAAACGGGCCAATTGACCTGATTTGAATTACTGAGGATTCGCCGTTGGACGCCTCCTCATCATGTCATCTCATTACCCATAATATTAGCCTATAGAATGTATATTCTGATTGCTGATTAAACAAAAAAAAGTTTAATTGCTCCTGTGTGGCGTTTACATACGAGTAGAACATTTTTCTGTGAAAACAAGTTGAGTCTATCGGGTAATATGCTGATATTACCTTAGTCGTCGTGTAGAGATGGGTGAAAGGCCTTCCTCAGCTACATTCATAAGGTACGGTTGCTTTGTACTCGACCTCTCAACTTTTAGTATGCAAAGTGGAGTCGGTTTTCCATTTNGGGATTCGCCGCTGGACGCCTCCTCATCATGTCATCTGAACACCCATAATATTAGCCTATAGAATGTATATTCTGATTGCTGATTGCTGATTAAACAAAAAAAAAGTTTAATTGCTCCTGTGTCTGGCTTACATACGAGTAGAACATTTTTCTGTGAAAACAAGTTGAGTCTATCGGGTAATATGCTGATATTACCTTAGTCGTCGTGTAGAGATGGGTGAAAGGCCTTCCTCAGCTACATTCATAAGGTACGGTTGCTTTGTACTCGACCTCTCAACTTTTAGTATGCAAAGTGGAGTCGGTTTTCCATTTTCCTTCGTTATGAATGGGCGGGAAGACTTAACCGAGCATTGGTTAAGTCTTGGGATTATGTGGAGAGTAGTGTAGGAAGAAAGAAGTTAATAAAGGTAAAGAAGAAGAATAAAGAGAACATTTAAGGAATAGGCGAAGATGATGAAATATAAGAAGCGAAAGAGAACAGTGTGGAGGAGGATAAAGCTGAGGAAGAGGTGGAAGGACGAGAAGGAGGTAGGAGGTGAGTAAGGGAGAAAGGCTGGTCATATATTCTATGACGTGGAAGCGAATGCACTTGACGGCGTCCTGCAACCTGTGCAGTTGCGGGCCGCGCCACAGCTCAAATGGTTAGTCGCTGGCTTCCCACCGCGGCGGCCCGGATTCGATCCCGGGCCTGATCAAGTGGGATTTGTGGTGGACAAAGTGACTCTGGGGCAGGTTTTCTCCGAGTATTTCGGTTTCCACTGTCAATCTTCATTCCACCAATTGCTCCAAAATCACCCTCACATATCATCTGGGGCTGGTACAATAGGCCAGAAGTGGCCGCAGTACAAGGGACTTACTCCCACCCTACTAGCAATTAAAAAACAAAACCTGTGCAATTGGCAGCAGTCGTCACATAGAAGGAGGAATGGACAAATTTGCGTGAAAATCTAATGGCATTTGTGAAGAGCGGCTCGTGTTAATCAAGAACTGACATATAACATAGAATTCCATGAAAATAACTTAGCGTTTATTTGAAACACTTTTGGGTGTGATGTATGTTTGTCGAAATACAAGGAAAACTGATTTATTCATCGATTCGGCGTAATCATTTTACTTTGCGTTAGTTTCCTTAGAAATGCAGTTTAATTTTCTGTTCTTTGTAGTGCCTTTTGATTACCACCATCAATGGTTAGGTAAATTGTCCCAATGTTTAGCTGATTAAGTACTACGCCATAAGACGTATGGAGGGGTGGATGTATAGTTCCACGTATTCTTGACCACGGCATTAGTTGGAGTTGAATGGTCAGCTTCCCACCACGCCCACTTTACCTCAGGGAAAAGAGCCCCCTGTACCCATATGAGACTGGGTGGGCCCCAGAGCCGATCTAGGCGACATGGAGAAGTGAATATTCTTACCCCCTCCGGCACTCGAACTCCGACCCCTTGGTCGTCCAGCCCGTCGCCAGTTACTATACCGACTGATTTCTTACCGGCTCCTCACCATCAACAGTACATTTGTGTAACAATAAGTAACAGTGATTGATGCAAAACTGCAAAGAGTTTATTTATTCTCACCCTTGTTCGTACCAGTTGCAGTCGCATTTCTCGAGTGACGAAGATGAGTTCATGTTGTTCATGGGCAAGGCATGTGACGTAGTTCTAAATATTGTTTACGAGTAGGTCGGTGTGCACAGATTTCCATCAACTCAGAGCCAGTATTATAGTGCTTCGAATGAAGTTATATGAAGTGTTCGTCTCTATGGAACCTACACCTGTCAGAGCCGTTTCACTTGGCATAACAGAAATGTGAGCGCGTAAATTTAGGTATATGTTCTCAATATTAATATTTTTCAGAGTTCATTCAGTGCGTCTGACGATAGGCACCCACGTAGCCTGCTTTCCGGGGCCCGGGGCTGCAGCCAGAATTTTTATCTACGAGTCTGTTGCTGTACTTTTTTGTCTTGCAAAGAAGGAGCATTACAATTCTTGAGATGCTCACTCCTATTCTTCTCTTTTCTTCCTCGTCTCATCCTAATTGTTCTTCTCTTTTGATTCTCCACTTCCTTAATTTTCCTTTCCATTTAGCTTCTTTTTTTCCTACTCTCTTCTGCCTTACATTCTTCACTTGGCCTAATTCTTTCCGTATTCTCTCCGCCTTCCTTTCCTACTTTTCCTTCTAGTTCATCCTCCTTCCCTCATTCTCCTATTTCACAATCTGTGATCTCCTGTTTTTACTTTTACTCATTCGGTTATTATTTAGTTTCTCATTCTACTGAACTCATTACCGCAGAATGCGCCATAAGAAGGTGGTAAACATACGGACCCTAGCCTCACAGTATAATTTTATAGAGTATGCATATTTATCTGGTTATGAACCCATGACCTTCCAGGTAGACTAAGCGAGGGCTTCGGGAATTGTGGCGTTTTGCAGAAAGAGACTCGCAATGAAACACAGAACTGTGGGTGGGGGCTGTGGGCGGGGGAGGGGTATGCCGAGATTAGACCATTTATTTTTCTGTGTTAAATCCAAAACGCTCGGGAAGTTTTCTCTTCGGGCTGTGCACATGAAAGAATTGCATCTTGTTCTTACATACCAGCAGTGAGAGAATTCCTCGTAACAGGCCACCTGATATAATTGGCTGAATTTATATATACGTGTACATTCCTACCTGCCTCTGCCCCTATACAAGTTACTCGGCCTAAACGACAATTCAAAGACTATGCAGTTCATTCTGTTCAAAATTTCTCCGTTACAGATTTTTAGTCGCCGAAATTATTGAACATAAATCCATAGGTACAAGTACTTAATCTTTATAGTGTTCATCCTGTTGTGTGTTATAGCGCCCCATGTTATAGTCGCTTCTACCGTCATAAAAGAAGGTCAACACGCAGCGGTCGCATAGTTTCTTCACAAAGAAATCTATTCCATTTTTGCACAATTTAAACTTTCATGTTTTAATCTTTAGTTTCTAATTTTAACCTTTACGTGTATATCTATAATTTTAAATTAAATGTTATTATGTAAGTATTTTAAAATTTAAATTTTGAAAAAAAAACTCAATTTATGAATTTATCCATTTAAATAATTTCAAGACACAATAAGGATCCTTATTGGAAGAATTAGATAAAAATGAACTGCAATTCAATAGCTGAAGCTTGAGCATTGTATTCCTAATGATGGCCCGGTGTAAGGGTCGAAACATGTTGCGTCTGTAAAAACAAAATAAAAACAAATGTTGATACAATAGTGCCTTCTTTGTTTTTTAAATGCAGAATATTGTTGTGTAGAAGGCATACCTATATACTTTTATATATCTTATCCATCGGTACGTTTCTTTCTATGCGCATTGTCAGCTCTTCAGAGAGCCAGTAAGTTCGCTTAGTCCGTCTGTATGTATGAAGAAACCTCAGATACCCTTGACACATTTTCAGGAAATTTTATATTATAGAGTTTTACAAAAAGAAGCTAACCATTTCAGCGTTCATTTTGATCCGATATTTTAACGACGACTTATATAAAGAGCTGCTACGCATCTATGCATATGTCGCGAAATCTTCGTCGGATAGAAGAAACGTTTCGAAGGAAATTAGTGTTTTGTCTATAACACTCTCGCCGTGGGTTTTGCAGTGCTCTTGATAAACAAATAGGGCTGGGTACGAGTACAGTTTCGAGCTGTCATATTCAGCCGTGAACTCCAGAACTAATCGTAGTTAAGAGAGAAAACAAAGAAATGTTTTTTTTTAGTTTTGATTGCGTTAAAATCAGATTTGATTTATTTTTTAAATGCGTTGCTCTATTGCAGGACGGCTTTGAGTCATATTAGTCAATTACATGCATTAATTTTCATTCAAAATATGTAATAACGGTGAACATTGAAGAGCTAATACTGTCAGTTTATTCATACAATAGGCCTATATAGTTTTGAATTCTCATCAGTTTGAATAACATAACCTAACAGTGAATAGTTGATTGTGAATTTAATGTTTTTCTGTTATAAGGGAAATATTTATCGTTATCTTTAATTATTTAGTTTATAATCGCTTTTGCATTTTAAATGCACTTTTATAGCAGGTTCATCATACTTCTCGATCCAAATTTGTGATTTGTTACTGTTGTATATTTCAGATGCGTGACGACAGCGGTTCGTTAATTTTCCCCCCTCTTTGGCGCTGCAGCCACATTTTCGGTCTTGGCCTACCTCTATGAAACTCTCCGTTTCACTTCGGTTTACTAGATCTTAGACTTCGGTATGACTCCTTGAGGGGGTGAACAGCTCGTCGCAAGGCCTCTACCTGTATATAAACACAGAAAAAAGCGCGCCCACACACACAAACTAAACATCCATGCCCTCATTGGTATTCGAACCCACGATCCCGGCTTTCGAGCGAGCGAAGCCAGTACATGCCTTAGACCACCCGACTACCGTAACCGGCTTGCGGTTCGTTAATTATTGGTATTAAACCAGAACATTTTGTTTCACGATCGCCACTGTATTGTTTTGCGTGCTACAGGTACGTGGTCATAATCGAATTTGTACAGTTGTGACATGAAATTTCATAAATATAAAGTCCGCACGGCCCCTGCATTTCAGTATTAATGCAGACAGCAATTACGAACAGTGACCCATGTCACAGAATCAGTGATTTGGCAAGGAGTTTGGCATAATTCACATAGCCGTACACCGACAGCATATGCGAACATTAAGATAGGAACTAGCTCCATCGATTAGACCCAAATGAGTAGGCGTCTACCCGATGACGGATACAAGGTCAAGTCTCCGAAACGTTTTTTAATAGAAAATAGGACTCAGAATTACTGGCCGAAAATGTCCAGAAACTCAATAATTGTATCAAGATTCGGGAAGACTACTTCTGGACTACAAAGAATGCTGCGTTTTCCAAAGTGGATGCATATTTATAAGATAGCGATGGGATGAACCCATTTTTGTCGTTGTATCGCTCCTTGATGTGCGGCACAATAGTCGAGTGCCCGAATTAAAATCACGTACAAAATATTTTCCCTGCACGGCTCGCCTTGCCACTATTCCCGCGTCGTTTCTTTGCTTAGGCGGAAGGAATTATGGTCAGATTAGCTTCCAGGCAAATGTATCGCACCACGCAACTATTAACCACGATTAATTTCGCCCTAATCCATGCACCTCGTAATGGCCGACTAGTCCGCCAGAATCCATTCATAAATTATAACTTCCTCCCTTGGTTTAGCTCCCGTTTGGAAAACAATTGAGTAGCGTTAATCTCGCACGTGAGGGCGCTTGTGTTTAGAGCAGCGGGTCTCAAACTTCGCAGTTACACAGGACAGTGTCTCTTGCTCATCCTCTCGTCGCAGAAGGGATGGTAAAGACATATCCTCTTGTTCCTTTGTCTCCTTGTCTCTTGCTTACTTTTCTTTCTTCCCTGTCTTATTTTCTAGCATTCTCTTCTTCGTTTGTTCTTTCGACGTGCACTGTGACAACTTCTGGTTTCAATAACTGCGCAGTTGGCTTGCCGCTGCCAGTATTTGCATTTGTTGTCCTCTGGTAACTAGGCGACAACTGAAATAACGATCGATTATGTGCGTGTCTACATTGTGTTTTGGAAAGTATGGATCGAATCCACAGGCAATTATGACGTTTCTACCGAGTAGAAAAGAACCAACAAAACAAAGCGTCCCTATCTTAAGAGGATTTCTATATCGCGTGCCTTACACGGAAGGAAATTCTATCGATTTCTTTATGGAATTTTCTTCCTGTTCGCACGAAAAGGGATTCTCAGTCTCTTATGATTGAATCACCGTTAGTGTCTTTCAAGACAGATCAGGAGGTTACCAGTTTTGGCAGTATTCTTTTACCTCATATCAGGATGAAATGTATGAGATAAACCCTGTTATTCGGGACATCTATAGCTGCCGTGTCGACTCTAGAGGTTAATCTGTCGAGAAACGAAATAAGAATATTCTTACACCTAAAAGGAAAGGATCTCTAGGGAAATGGTCTTTACTTTACTTTCTTTAAGGCTTTATTCCAGCTTTTATCCAGTACAACCGACGTGCCGTCAAAGATTCGTATCGGTAGCCTCCAAAGTGTATTGTGTATTGTTACCTAGGAGCGAACCCGTTAGACACTACGTATATCTCTCACGGGATTCCATTGTCTCCCGTACTCGGACCTTCTGCATTAAAGTACTCACCGTTAGTGTCTTTCAAGACAGATCAGGAGGTTACCAGTTTTGGCAGTATTCTTTTACCTCATATCAGGATGAAATGTATGTGATAAACCCTGTTATTCGGGACATCTATAGCTGCCGTGTCGACTCTAGAGGTTAATCTGTCGAGAAACGAAATAAGAATATTCTTACACCTAAAAGGAAAGGATCTCTAGGGAAATGGTCTTTACTTTACTTTCTTTAAGGCTTTATTCCAGCTTTTATCCAGTACAACCGACGTGCCGTCAAAGATTCGTATCGGTAGCCTCCAAAGTGTATTGTGTATTGTTACCTAGGAGCGAACCCGTTAGACACTACGTATATCTCTCACGGGATTCCATTGTCTCCCGTACTCGGACCTTCTGCATTAAAGTACTCGTAGGTCCAGAAATACCAACTGTACCGGATGATCGATTATTTGATTGATTGCTTACTCTGTTACCGCGCAGTATTTGTTAATCGGAAAGTTTCGGTGTAAAGCAGCGCTTTATACAAATACGTAGTAAAGAGAAAAAAACATTTTGTTAAAACCGTTAACACTATTAGGCCTACTTTCAGTTCCTATGTAAGCTTACGTTCTACTTATTGTCGCGTAATAGATTGACTATAAACACGGTTTGAATTGGTAATTTGATTTATTGAACACTTTGACATCGTAAGTACAATTAACTATAGCGCTATCGTTAATACAGTACAGCACGTACTAAAGCTCCTCAGTCCAACATTTTCCTTTGCTTCCGTGCTCGCGTTCGTACTGGCTGGCGACGGTCCCACGGTTGCAGTTCTATTTTTGCGTTTGCGTCTGTTGGGATGCCCACTTGATCGCTACTGACCCATTGCCTAGCAGTGACCGTTGTTTACAGAGCCATTACTTACCAACGGGTCTGCATTCCAATTATGTAAACAACGGGCTGGATTTGAAGTGTTTATTCTTCCCCTCCCGGACAACATTTTCCTTTCGTCCTTCGATGCAAACCTAACTTACTTACTTACTCATGGAGCTCAGCCCTTCTGGAGGAGCTACCAATTCTGCAGCTACTCAAGAATTTCCCAGCATTTTGTGGAACCCGAAGGTTCATTACCGTGTTCACAAGAGCTCTCCACTGTTCCCTATCCTGAACCAGATCTATCCAATCCAAACCATCCCATCCTATCTCTCTAAGATCCATTCTAATATTGTCAACCCACCTACGCCTTGGTCTTCCCTGTGGTCTTTTTCCTTCTGGCTTTCCCTCCAATATCTTATATGCATTCTTCGTCTCTCCCATTCGTGCTACATGACCTGCCCACCTCATCCTCCTTGACTTGATCATTCTAATTATACTTGGAGAAGAGTACAAGTTATGAAGCTCTTCATTATGCAGTTTTCTCCAACTTCCTGCCACTTCATCTCTCTTCGGTCAAAATATTCTCAACACCCTGTTCTCAAACACCCTCAGTCTATGTTCCTCCCCTAATGTCAGAGACCAAGTTTCAAACCCATACAGAACCACAGGCAAAATTATAGTTTTGTATATTCTAATTTTTATGTTTTTTGACTACAGACGAGAAGACAAAAAAAAAGGTTCTGGACTGAATGGTACCCGAGTTCAATCGCCTCTTAATTTCCTTCTGAATCAGGTTTCGATCTGTTATCGTTGTTCCCAAATATCTGAAATGTGCCATATTTTCAAAACATCTGTTTCCTATCTTTATGTCATGATTATGCCCTGCATTTTGGTGACGAGACAGTAACATATACTTAGTTGTCTCTGTGTTTACTTCTAGGCCAACCTCTGTAGAAAATTTTATCAGACAACGGACTTTACTATACGTTTCGTTTGAACACATTTTAACCTATACAATTAGTAAAAAATATGGCCATCCTAAACAAAAAAGCAGAAAATCATGCAGGCACAAAAGACCAATAAAACACTTTTTTATAATAATGATGATAATAATAACAGCAACAAGGCAGTAGTAACAATAAGAATAAACCTGCCGTACACAAGTCTGTGCAGCTGAACACATGATAAAAATATCGCAAGGTTGACTGACTGCTGCTGAATTGGTGCTAGTCCCTCGCCAGCACAGCGATTCTTGGTTCCGAGTCCCACGGGATTCATGATCATATTTTACAGTCTGACGGCTCTGGGAGCCTTCAGAATTCATCACAAAGTTACTTTTATCGTGTAGGCTGAACTAAAATAGCGGATGCAGGCCCATAACACTTGTCAACTTGTAGGCTTATATGAAAGTGGTCAGAGAAATGTTTTTTCATAAAGGAGAGGGTGGAAGGAAGAGGAAGAGGAGTAAGTGATGCTTCCCTGTTACAAAGAGTCTAATTGTAGAAAATTGTATGTAGTGCATTTCTTTTGGAGCAAGTTTGTTGGTTGGTACTATACTACTCTGTCCAATAAGTATCTGACCTTGGTCCGGGAAAACAAAGTTCTGTATCTGGGTGGTTACAATGCCTAATCCCCTTCAAAATAGGCCTCTTGTGACTCCACACACAGCCCAGCGGTCCTTCCATTGCTGGAAGCAATTCTGGAAGGCTTCTTTTGGAATGGCGTGCAGCTGCGCCTCGCGTTCTGTATGATATCCTCGCGGCTGTCAAAACGGCAGCCTTTAGCGTTGTCTTCAATCTCGGGAACAGCCAGAAATCACAAGGAGCCATGTCAGGAGAGTAGGGAGCCTGGCGAACCTGCGGAATGCTGTGCTTGGCCAGGAAACCCTGGATCAGGTGCGATGAATTAGCTGGAGCGTTGTCATAATGCAGCTGCCAGTTGCGTGCGTCCCACAGCTCTGGTCTCTTGCACCGAACTGTATCACGAAGAAGGCGGAGGACATCTTGGTAGTACTCCTTATTGACAGTTTGGCCTAGTGGTGCGTACTCATGATGCACAACACACCGGTAATCGAAAAATAAAAACATTATCACCTTCATACTGCTCTGAACCTATCGTGCTTTTTGGGGCCTCGGGGATGTTGGCTGCTTCCATCGTGACGCCTGGACCTTGGTTTCCGGGTCATATCCGTACACCCACGACTCGTCATCAGTGATCACAGTCTTCAGGAACTCAGGATCCCTGTTGGCGCACTCCAGCATGTCCTGTGCGACCTCAAGGCGGAGTTGTTGCTGCTCTGGCCAAAGCAGCTTGGGCACAGATTTTATCGCCACTCTTCGCATGCCCAAATCCTCAGTGAAAATGGTGTTTGCGGAACATTGCCGATCCCAACCTCATCAGCAGCTTCCTGGATGGTCAAACGACGGTCCTCCATGATCAGTGTCCGCACTTTTTCAATGATATCAGCATTTCGGCTCGTTGACGGTCTCCCGGAACGCTGCTCACTGTCCGCCGACATACGGCCATGTTTAAAGCGATTGAACCACTCTTTAATTTGAGTGATCCCCATTGCATCATCGCCGAAAGCCTGCTGAATTTTGCGGATTGTTTCCTCTTGGGTATCCCCAAGTTTCTGACAAAACTTAATGCAATATCGCTGCTCCAAGCGTTCTGTCATCTTGAGCGAAACGAGAATGCGACGAACACGTGTTACACCACTTCGCTATCTGGCAGCCACAGACGCATCCGGCAGTGTTGCGAGTCAGCAAAAAATCACGCATGCGCATGAAAGTCCCTTCTACCACTACGCTACTACCACCCGTTTGTCCATTACTTACAGCGGTAAAAAATAAAGTCGGATACTTTTTGGACAGCTTGGACATACTTGTGTTTTATGCTGGCAGTGCGTATATACGTTTAACAATTGCAAGCGTCCGTAGGCTGTGTTATATAATCCCTCGCATCTCACGCAGCACGCCCTGCGCGTGACTCAGAGCACTTTTCGTCAACAATACAGCAGAGCCGTGCTCGCCCATGCAGATGTAACGTGAGTCCGATCTTCCAGTCTCACTGTCTGCACATAAACACCCGCATCTCTGCGTTTCACGACAGTACGAAATAGGTATGCCTGTAGGGCTTGGAAGACATACACCCCATTTTTAAGGGAATTGTACCCGGTTTCTTTCTTTAAGTAGTCAATCATTCAGTCAGTTGTTAGTTATTCTGTCAATTATTTACATAGTTGTTTATTTTCCAGAAGTCATTCCGTTTTTAGTTATTCAACAAGTTGGTTATCCAGCAATTCAGTTGTATATTTCTTCAGTTACATGCTCTGTTGGGGCGCATTTCTAAGATCCATCATGGTATAAAATTTTATAATGGTAATTGATTTGCTACAGTGTCTTTGGCATCTTGGAATGACGTCATTATGGCTTTAGAGATGCTACGAAACTAGAATTAGGAAAGTCTAGTAACCTCCAGTGGTATGTTGTTGGTATTACATGTTATGAAAATTGGTTACTTCATTGGGGTTGTTATGAGGAAAAACAAATATTTTCCTGGGGTGAAGTAATGTAGGTAGCCAAATGTTGTACCTCTATCACCAGTCGTATTCCCATCAAATGTTTGGGAACATACAGATACATATATAAATGAAATTTTGCACGACGAACATAAAATTGAATGGCGGAAGTGTTCTCAAATGTCAGAAGTCTGTTCGACCACCGCGTTGGTTTAGTTAGCTGTTGGACATTGAAAAGTACAAAGATGGATGACGTCTGCTACTGTCTGTCGGATTAGAGATATCAGCGGGAAGGGAAAGTGATGAAGGCGTGGACTCTATTATACGGTTATAGAAGGAGTGTGGATCATCACACACCGACATCTTTATTCCGACAGACCGTATGATGGTATTCATGTTGAGGTTTACGAAAATTGGGGTAGAGAAATACCCACAGAGCTATAACTAGACTGTCTTTAAATTGTAGGAGGATTTCGAAATCTGTAAGGATCAGGCTTGCTACATGCCACAAAATAAGCACACACACAAATATATGGCAGATATACGCAATTCGCAGAAGCATTTGCGCACTGACACTGAAAAAGTTTCTACCTGTAAGAGACTGTACCCGTGTGCTGTGGAATGACATTGGAAACCTTACGTTTGTACGAAACCAACCAATACGCGTATTTAAACATAAATTGTTATTACTATAAGACGTCTTGCACATCTGCTAAGAACAAAACTTTCTCTGTTCCGTAGGGCTGTAAAAATATCATCTGACTTCATGATAACTTGTCCTCAATGAAAAGTTGATAATTACTCAGTAGATTAAAAAATCATGTGCTTTGTTGAACCCGAATGTTAAACACTGCGTTCACAGAGAATACCGCCTCTATCATCTAGTGGTCAGAGTTAATGGGTACAGATCCAGAGGTCCGGGTTCGATTCCCGGCGCTACCAGATTTTCTGAGAAATAGTGGGTTTGGAACTGGGTCCACTCAGCCTCGTGAGGATAATTGAGGAGCTATTTCAAGGACTTAAGGGCACCGGTCTGGAAAACCGAAATTAACGACCGTGGAGATTCGTTGCGCTGACCACGCGACACCGTCTGTCCGCTAAAGTTGGCACTAACTTCGCCGACAAGCGGCGGTCGCTCGGTCTGTATAGTTCGCTTGCGGACTAAAACCACGGAGTTTGTTCACAGAGAGTCATTGGGAACTGTCGAGAGACAGCCCATGCCTTTATGTCCTATTTGTCTATGATCCATTGTAATGTTATCCTACAGTCTGTGTCCTGATCTCCCACGTTGTCTCTTCAAGGTTTTTCGACAAGAGTGTTATATGTTTTGTGCTCATCTGTCCGACGCGTGCTGTGTTCTACACCCATCTCATTCCCGTCGTTATTGCAGTGTTAGATGAATACAAACCATGAAGGTATTCATTGTGTAGTTCTCCTATTAAATCCAAACGCCTTTCTCAGCTCATTGTTCTCAAACACCCTCAATTTATGTTCCTCATTTACAGCGGGATGCCAAGTTTCGCACCAGTATGGAATAATGAAGAACAGTACATTCATTAGGTACTTAATATTTAGTTGTGTATATATTTTTCAGCGTTGTTTTCACTTGAGTGAGGACGTCATCTGCTCTGAACAGTTCCGGTTTGTGAACTGGAACATTCCCTGCGTCAACTCGAGCACTATTTATAGGGAATGAAAATCCCGCATAGTGATTCACTGCTCATCATGAAACCTTGAACACCGCACGGCAGGAATGATGCTTATATACCGTTCTGTTGAGCACGACCTCTTTCGCACGATGTCCATACTTTCTTTGCATGAACAGAAATAGCGAAATTCCCTGCATATAGGCGTATGTTTTGGCGCTTTTAGTAAACGAACAGCTTCTTGGAGGCCACTCTTGTACATTATTATGAGAGGGATTCTCTTGGATTTGTAAACAGAAGGAACTAAGCCGAGAGGTTATGAAAGTCAACGTTTGCAGTAGCACGGAAATATAGTCCGTATTTTTTTACACATAGGCCGAATTTCAAATGCGTTCTGGTTTCATATTTTTCACATTTTATTGGTCCTGGTGTTTATTTATAATAATATTGTAACATTTGATCAATGCGTTGCTAGGTAACGGCTCTGTAAACGCTGTCCAACACTGAACGAAAAATGAGGCCGTGTTTCCTATGTCGCATGCGCCGAGCAGCTTTGAATCAGCGGGGTTAAGCAGTCCGTTTATAAGCCCCGGCTCGGTAAATACATTTCCACGTATCAGACCATGCTATGAAAGCTGTGACGCCATCAAGAATGGAGACGGTGTTTTCTGTTGGGTCTGTGCAGAGTGCTTATAAGAGAAGGGAGTGACAGAATTCGTTCAGGGCAGTTACGAGTCAGTCATAAGCTGGAGGAGTGAGCCCAGAAGAATTTTTAGTTCCGAGGTTCCAGAGAGATTGAAGGCGAAGTAGCAAGAAGACTTAATAGTGAGTTGAAGTGCTAGTTTCTTGTGTTGAGATCCGTTGCCAGGAGACGACTAGTGAAGACGGAGAATCCTAGTGCGTGTACAACGGTGAACTGTAAATTGTGTAAATCAGCGTTAGCGCTGTATCTGGGTGCGATTAAAAGAAGTTGTAACAAATGTGCTAATAAATCCAATCATCAGAAGTAGAACCCGTTATTTTCGTCACGCCTGCTACCCTACACGTAATAATATAATCTATCGTTGGAAACTGATCAGCAGTACAGATACCAGAATGTATATTCATAAATTTAATTGTCGGCATTGGTTGTAAACGATGTAATTACTGCATAGAAGATTAAACTTTTTTTCTTTTTTTTCGAATTTCGTCGGACAAGTCCAATGTCGAGAAATATTTCATATAGATATTAGTGAATCTAACCAGGGTGGATCTGTTTGATATTATGGGTGTATATTTTTTGTCGTGACTTCCGTACAACGGAAGGGATTGAGCCAATACGGAGGTAAAACATACAGACCGACAGATCAGATCTTTCCAATTCGTTGTTCATTTGTGAATTTCACAAATTTCACGGGAATAACGGATACACGTTAGTTTTCTGTGCTTCTCTGAACCCTGGACCTCTCAATTTGCACATATCTGTTGAACCCATATTAAGACAGGCAAGAGACCTTGAATTGTGAGTTAAACCTTCAACGTACAGCACAGAATCACGCATTTAAAAATCTCTACTAAGAGCAGAATTCGAAGCCTCGATCTCACTGTTTGGGCATCCTTTGACCCATGAGTTCCTTCTGCCACACGGCATCCAGAGTATTTAGTAGAAATGTTTGCCTTCGTAAAATACATTGTGTACTCAGGATTAACATGTGCGCGCAGTAAGATGTGTATGCTGCACGCTTTGCAGATGTGATTAAGAAGTTGCGTATCTTGCAGGACTTTGAGACAGGGAAGGACATGCTTGTGGTTCAGAAACGGTATGAATGCTAACCAGAATGACAAATGTATAACTAATTCGTACTGCATACTTGAAACATATATTTTATTTAATATAATCGAAATAACAATTTGAAAGAAGCATATTTAGGTTTATCGGAATCTCGTGCTGTAACGGTAGAGCTACGCGTACGAGTATGTCCCTTTGTGTTCTAACAGTCTCTATATATACGTGTAGACACAAATTTGAAGCAATCATCCCGGACAGGGTTCGTTGTTGTTGCAGCAAGACTGACCCCTCCAGTTTATATTCCGATAACTTGTCAAGTTAGGGTAGAAGGGGATTCCATATGAGGGATGACCATTTGGATTGCGAGGGATCGTGGAGGCTTTCGAGCTAAGTGGGGATAAAAGCCACAGTTCGCAAAGTCGAATGTCGTTTTCATAGACATTACTGTTTTATTAACAAATGGGGTTAGCTAGCCTGTGTGATTGCTCGAGTTGAAGGAATTTTAGAATTTCGGAGGAGGTGCGTGAAGGCCGCCAATAGACTGTTACAGTTGTAATCCCTGTCGCGTCCGTCTCTTAAAGAAATAATATCTTGATATTTTATAACGCAAATTGAAGGAACCCGTGTCTGCTTTAGCATTCCACTATTACCGAGAGCCGTTCCTTTGTGCGTGGGAAGATTTCCTACGTTTCAGAAGAGCGTGCTGCATCTACTTAAAGGCGCGTCCACATTACTCGTTCTCGTCGGGAGACTCGTGGCTTTTACTTGTGCTCGTAAATCTTCGTCCACACTACTTCAGTTGCTGGCCAGACTTCGGCGCGTGAGGTTCCATATATTTACTCGTAGTGTGTATAGGCTGTAGTCGTATTTTAATTTATTGGCTATAGTTTTTAAATTAAAAATTTGCTTGTCTCGTGACTTGTCATATCGTCCACATTACTCGCGAGCATAGCCAGTCGCACGAGCACGAGTAATGTGGACGCGCCTTAAGGGTAGACAAGCAAGCGAAGCTTGAACGGTGCCTTGCTCCTGGCTCTCCTGCCAATGTAACTGTGCACTGTATACAGGCGTCCTCTATGAGGGCAGGCTTGTGTAGCTAGTTATGCCTTGCCTTAGCATTCTAGTGGTACGCGATAGCGCAGTTGGTTGAGGCATTATGCTACAGGCCGGAAGGTAGCGGGTTCAATTCCAGTTGAGACGATTGGACTTTTTTTCAATTTACCTAATCCTTCCAGCCGCACTTTGGCCGTGAATACCAGGAATCTTCCTGCACGTAAGGCTGACAACCTCACCGCCATCTCTGAGCCGATTGTCTAGAAAATTTGGAAGCCTCGACGGTCTGTTGCAGGGTTAGCTTTATCTTTACCTTTTTACCTGGGACAAGGTAGGGTTTAGCGTTGTATTTTACTGCAGGTCACAGGCGACGTGGATTTCTACACGCTGAAACAACCTGATACGGTGGGCGATCTTGTGGGGGGGGATGTCGGAGAGAATAATATTGTAACCCTTTGACTCCGTTTGCTTGTGATCTCTCTAGCCCCAAATGTTGATTAATGTTGTGGTTACAATACGTGGTCATGCAATGAATCTCGTTCGGATTGTGGCTGCACGTTGTTTCCTGTGAAGCTGCAGTTGCGCTGTTCCCACCGCCTTCCAGAATAGGACTTAGGAATACCTCTTGCAAGAATGTTAAAAGTAATAAGGGACATTGAGAATTATATTTCTGAGGCAGGGCTTCCATCTGTCTTTACGTTTCCTGATTCCAGTAGACCTAGAAGTGCCAGAAATCGAAAACTTCCACGTTTATAAAAATCCTGACTGTATGTGATATATTTTTCGTGTTTTATCTTAACTAAATAGTTTAGAAATGTTTGTAAGGAACTTCTCCCTGAAGATCTTGCGTGTGTTATTTACTCATGAATGGAGAGCAGCTCTGAAAAACTAAAATGACGATTTGACTTTGTAAGAATTCAGGTTAAATGCGGGGCTGAGTGGCCGCCAGAACTAATCCTTTTATGAGAAGCCTTAACGATTCAGCCAAGCATGGGCCCAGAAGTATCTGTTCTGGTGTCAATTGTTAGACAAATAAACTTGTCCTGTAGAAATGTGTAACAGCGACTGTTTGTTACACAAGGTGAAGCTCCTCCTGGTTTATTAGCAACATGACCGCGGTGCAAGCTGCGCATGCTCATAAAACTGAGGCCAAATGTTTGACGACGATTATTTTCAAGCTTAAACTTTCTTTCCATACTTTCGGAAAAACTGTAAACTAGAACAATGCTTCATCATACTCATGGAGCTGAGCCCTTCTTGAGGAGCCACCAATTCTGCAGCTACTCAAGAATTTCCCAGCCTTTTATGGAACCCGAAGGTTCATCACCGTGTTCACAAGAGCCCTCCACTGGTCCCTATCCTGAGCCAGATCTATCCAATCCATACCATCCCATCCTATCTCTCTAAGATCCATTCTAATATTGTCCACCCTCCTACGCCTTGGTCTTTCCCAGTGGTCTCTTTCCTTCTGGCTTTCGCAACAATATCCTATACGCATTCCTCGTCTCCCCCATTCGTGCTACGTGTTATTAAATTTAAAATAAGGGAAGAAAAAAAAACTCCGTGGCAAGCGAACTGTGCCGACCGAGAACTGATCATAAAATTTAAATGGCAGCGGATGCCGTATTTTCCAAAAATTTGCATATGGTATCAAAACTTCTGGTACATACATTGTCCTATAGACTTGTGCCTTTCGGAAAGAAACTAGAATATTGGACGGCGGTGGTTCACATCGTCGTAAGGCTAATTGTTCCTCTGTTCGAAGCAACTCTTCTCTAGCCTGCAGTCTGTAACCTTAGCTCTAGGGCGGTACATTTCTCGCTTGGGTGCCGACGGAATGCTGCTGTACTGATGACGAAGTTTAATGTTTCCACTATAAGTAATACGCTCGTTGAATTTCCGCTCATAGGCTGTTAAATTTTAAACGTTACAGCTTCGAAAAGAGGCGAAATAGAGGACAATACACTTCGTCGTATTTTTCGTTTATGGAGAGTACTTCATATTGTGCCTCTGTAATGCATTTTTGCTTGAAGTGTTTGGTTCCAAACGCTGTGTTTATAATCAGCTTTGTTCATATTGTAGTATGAAGTCACTGAAGCTCCTTCTAACTGGAAATACTGAAGGTGACATGTAAAACTCTGGGCTAATCTGCATTTCTAGCATTTATATCTAAACTCAACAGCACGGTGTTCGTGTAACACTTGAAATCGACTACGAGTATGCATGAAGCTGAAGCGACATCACCATGTGCATGATATCGAATAAGTGAAAGGTGATTTTTCAACCCATACTTAAGTCGCTGCAGGAGCCGGAATAGCGCAGTCGGTATAGCGACTAGCTATGGGCTGGACGGTTGAGAGGTCGCAGTTCGAGTCCCATTAGAGTCAAGAATTTTCTTTCTCCAAATCCTCCAGACCGGCTCTGGGGTCCACCTAACCTCCTATCCAATGGATACCGGAGGTCTTTCGCCGGGGTAAAGCGGCCGAGGCGAGAAGCTAACCACTCACCTTAAACTGATGACGAGGTTAAGAAAATGGGGATCTATACATAGATTCCCCCATACGCCTTCATAGCGCACAGGGAAAACTTCACCTCTTTACCTTACGTTGCTGCTTCCAATACCTTGACGGGACTGAATATATTAATGTTATATTGTAGCTTCCTGTTACACTTTTCACTTAGTGTTTTTAATTCTATAGTTTTATGTGCAACCATTTATTAAAACTTAATGAAAGCTAGTCACTTTAAAAGTTTTAGCAAACTTCGACCGAATTGGTCATCACTAGGTGCTGAAAGTTGTGGGCGAGGAAACTGCTGTCTTTCTGCGTTAATGTTTAGTTACTGATATGTGTGTGTCGGGGGTTCCCCTAATGCGCATGTGTGTCTGTAACAAATGTAGTTCTTTTATTAGAATTTATGGTTATGAGGTATTTTTTCTATAATTTTACTCGTTTGTGTACTTACATTCATCCTTGCTGTGTTATTTACCCCGTCATGTTATGTTCCTTTTCATGTTTTCAGCTGCTTACTGAGTTGGACTGGTTCTTATTCTTATAATGTTTATTTGTCGCTATCTGGTGTTCAGTTCTTGTATTACCTCGAATATTCGATTGTATGTGTCGTTCGCCGGTCACGGTAGCCGAGCGGTCTAAGGCATGTACTGTCTTCGCTCGCTTGGAAACCGGGATCTTGGGTTTGAATCCCACTCACGGCATGGATGTTTAGTTTGTGTGTATGCGTTTTTGTGTCTGTGTACAGGTCGAGGCCTTACGACGAGCTGATCACCCTCCCAAGGAGTCCTACCGAATGTGTAAGATCTAGAAAACCCGAAGTGAACGGAGAAGTTCATGGAGGCAGGCCTAGGCCCACTGGGGCTGTAGTGCCAATGGAGGGGGGGGGGGTAAATGTATCGTTCATGTGTAGTCTCTCTTCACGTAAACAAGGCAAGGAACATAATATGACTGGGTGCATAACACAGCAAGGAGGAATAGACACACTGTGTTTGATTGGTGGTTCCTATTTTGGAGTCGCACACGTCATCATTCTCAGGAATGTATTTGATTTCGCTGTATCTGTGCTCGTGTTCCGGATAAATACTATTTACACTGTCCTAGCATATCAGTACAATTTATTACTCACTTCCTGAAATGTTCGACGATACCTGCCGTCTGCTGTCATTCCACCGCTGTTTAGAAGAGAATGCACTGAAGTGAGCGAGGACCGTATGTTAGCGGTCCCCCTTTATACACGTATGAGCTGGCCGGAAGTTAACGATCAAATAGGCAGGAAGTTAAGTTGGAAACTTCTTGATTTTTGGAGAATAGAATTTTCTCAGAGGCTCTGGAATCTTCTCGAAAGAGGAAAATTCTAGAACATTAAGGAAATACGAATTAAAATGAGATGTAGGAATTGAAGGATGTGCAGAGATTTGAACACTCGAACTTCGGGTTCAGAATCTGGTGCCTCGGCCACCGACGCCGACGCTTGAACAGTATCACCAAACAATCCGAGAGGTCCGTTTTGTTTTTGCCGGTGCAGTACAGTGCAGCAGATTTGTGGATTGTACTATTATGTGTGGGATAACCCAACCATTTTTCCCACGCAGATTTCCTTCTACTCAACCCGCACCCCCTCCCCAGAAGAGGGAGAATGATTGCATCACGCGCCGTGACGCCGGTCATGACGTGACGCGCGCTACGATAACAACTGAAAGCTGGTCGTTTGTGACGCATACAAAAGAAGGCTTATTCTACTACCCATCTGAGATGTATAAGCGCTTCTTTAAATATGCTTCATCTTTAATGCATAATAAGCCGATTCGCGTGGCATTGCAGGTTTAGGCCGTCGAATGTTAGGAACCGCATACTCTGATCACGTGCATGCTCTTTCTTTTTCTTCTGTATGTAGAGGACCGATTCACCATCGAAGGAATCGTCGCTGTTTAAGGGGGCTCAGACTAGAATCGGACTGCAGCGCCGAGAATAACACACAACATACAGCCTCCAGGCCAGTGTTTCCTACATTGAGGGTATTTTTAAGCTGTTGCGTAAAGAAGAGCTTCATAATTTGTAGGATAAGATGGACTGAGCATATAGCACGCACGATATATTGAGAAATGCGTACGAAGTTTTGTAAGGAGTACCTGAAGGAACATCACAATTCATTCTGAGCGAAGCGAGCGATCATAAAGCAGAAAATAATGTTATAGGCATACATGTTTTAATATTTTTGGATGCAGGTCACAGTGGCTGCGCTAGGACACGTATTTCCTTCGACCTCGGGTTAGAATTCCGCTCGGATCGTCTTCTCTGAGTTTGTATTTTCCTTTGCAATGGACCGAACGCCCCTCCAAATGTCCAAAAGATTCACGCTTGCTGGAATTAATTCTGAGCTAGAGTATGCAAGAAGGCCGAATCCGTGAAGCTGGAGGAGGAGGAGGAAGGAGAAAGAGAGGCGGGACACAGGAAGATCGATTCCGACCTGAATTTCCCCGAATTAGCAGCTCGATGACAAGCACCAACTGGAGATACAAACTAACATAATATGTAAGAAACATTGTCCGCATTATCATCACTGACTTCGTAAGGTGTGCTTAATTCGGCCGGACTGTAGATAGTTCTTCCAAGATTTCTAAATATATACATTTTGAATTCTAAATAATACGTTGTGGGAAAAGCTTGAAAGTTGAAACTTATAGGAACAACACAGTTGAAAACCAGCTCCCCCGAACTTTCCCTGGAGGTCCGAATGCCCTGTATCGCTAACGTATTTCCTTTTTAATTGTAACAAATTTTCAGTCTTATTGAAAGTGTGCCTGCCATTGAATTCTGTAGCTTCTCTGCTTGTTTAATTCAGTAATTTGTGTATAATTGTCGAAACATAGTCAATTTGTGACGGCCTAATGGGGAATTAAAAAAAACCTATATTTTTTCTTTGGCAGGTTTACCGTTTGAATTTTAATGGGAATCCTATACTTAGAATTACTTAAAAGCGCTTTGGAATGACTGGCTGTAGTACTTGATTCAAGCCATCCTGTTATACTGTGTCTCTGGTCTCTGATTTGCGTCGTCATCAGATAGTGACGTAAATAATTACAACATTGTTAGAAAGTAACTGTATTGTGTTTTGAGTACATGATTGAAACCAAATTATCATACCGTAAGACTTTTTGAATACTGTTCGTCCGTGAGGGTTCTTCGTTCATGGTATCACGTGCCCTCAAAGATATTCTTAACAGTTAGTACTGCGACATCATCATCATCATCAGTAATCTGTCAAGACGACAGGTCCACAGTCTCTTTCAAAACAATTCCTCCACTTAATGCGATCTAGAGCTTTCTCCTTCAAAGACAGTATCCTCTTCTGTCCCCAAGGTCATCCAGCATCTTCTTACGTCTTCTTCCTCGTCTTCTTGTCACTTCTATCCGCCCATCTATCTTTCCTTCGATAGCTTCTTTTAGAAGGCAGTTTCTGCGTAAAACATGACCAATCCAATTAGCCTTCCGTTTTCTTATTTCATGTAGGATATTCCTCTGCTCACTGACTCTAATTAACACTTCTTCATTTCTCACATAATCGGTCCAACTGATCTTCTCCATTCTTCTCCAACACCACATTTCGAAACTTTCCAGATGTTTCTGATCTACTGCCCTAAGTGTCCATGTTTCAGCCCCATACAGAGCTATGCTCCAAATGTAGCATTTCACTAGTTTCTTCCTCAAATTTAAGTCCAATTTGCTGGTAAAAAGATTCTTCTTCTTGCTAAATGCAGCTTTTGCCATGGCAATCCTGGATTTAATTTCACAAGTACACCTTCCATCATCTGTTAACAAGCTACCCAAATATTTAAAACATTTCACATTCTCCACTTGTTTTTGGTCTATCTTTATTGTGACTGGGGTTGGTTGTCTCGAAATTTTCATTACTTTTGTTTTCTCCACATTCATTTCCATGCCATAGCACCTTCCAATTTCAATTAGTCTATCAATCATGCCCTGTAGCACAGTTTCTTCCTTAGCCATTAACACAAGGTCATCTGCATATTTCACAGTTTGAATAATTTGCCCTCCTACTTTGAAGTCACCGAGCCCATCCAGAGCTTCCTTGGTAAGGCATTCGCTGTACAAGTTGAACAGAATTGGTGATAAACAGCATCCTTGTCGAACTCCTCTTCCAATCTGCACACTTCCTGTCTCCCCCCTGTCCAGTCGTACTCTAACTTTCTGATCCATGTACAATTTGCTAATCAATCTTCTTTCATGCCAATCGATACCTGTTTCTTTCAGGATCTGCATTAATTTGGTCCAGTTTACGACATACGTGTAGAATATTTCTCATAAATATAACGAGTAATCTTCAATCATAAATGCCATTTTTTTTTTTTTTTGACGTCACTCAGTACGTTATTTTCACGATATGAACTTCTTAAGGTTCGGCCACACAGAGCGCTACGCTATGTTCGCTACGTACGCTGTGTACACTCTGCAACGCAGCTAACATAGGGTACATAGCGTACGTAGCGTACGGAAGTCTGTGTGGCCAGTAACATTGGCAATAAAGGGAGATATTTTTCTGTTCGTATAGCGAACATAGCATACGTAGCGCTATGTGCGCTCGAACCTCTAGGCCGATTCTTGTATGTTTTATGTCACCACCTTTTGTTTCCGTTTACCGATTATTGCATGGAGAATTGGGTACAGGTCCACATGTTTTAGCAATGTATGTTTCCTCTTTGGGTTCTAGGCCTAGACACGCTGGTTGGTCTGTTGCTGTGGCCGATGATAGAATGCTGTACCGCCATCTTTGAGCTCATTGTCTAGATAATGTTGGACCCACAACGTCTCACAACCCTATGGACCTTCACGGCCTGGTGCAGGGATAGCTTTACTTTTTTTTTATGGTGATGGCTCTCCCCAGTTTGACATGTCTATGGCTGTACTGTCGCGTGTGAACTTTACCACGCTCTCTTCACTCAGTTTAGGAAGTGATGATAGGTTGGGAAGGACTTGCGATGGGCGCCAGTTGTCTCCAAGATGTTGGCGGCTGCTAAAGTATGGATGCCTTCGGTAAGGTTGGACAGGGGAGCGGATAACTAAGCGTTAATGGTATTAGGACAGAGTTCTTATCTCTGTGCTTAACGGGCCTTGCTCCGAGAGGACAAGAGGAACACTGATGCTACAGGCTTACACATCCAATGAATGCGCAGTTTACACTTTCTGTTGCTGTTTATTCTTCTGCACGGATTAGCACACCACTGGCAAGCTCTTTACCTGTGTTCCACTTAATGTACGTGTAGTTACACATTTTCTATAGAATAAATATTAGCTTCTCTGCCGAAGCTGACTCGGTCTAGTTATTGAGTAGGATTGTCTGTACAGTCGGAAAGGTTATGTAGGTTACAAAATTTAGGATTAAGAGGATCGCGGGTTCCCATCCATGCTCTTCAAAACCTAAACACGAAATGATTTGTGTAGCCGAGATATTCTGACGCCAAAATTCGTTCAGAACGCATCGTTCCTATAAAGGTCGCCTCCTTCAGTTTTCCACATTGGTCTAGTTTAAAATTTATCAGGTTTTGAACTTCGCAATTTCTAGTCAACTATGAGTGCTTAGCGATTTTGGACCTTAAGTCGCAAACGGCACTCCGAACAGGCCCATGACTGATAACTATGTAAGCGTGGGTCATTGGCCGTTCTGCCTTGTCTTATCATTTGCACTTCCTGTCATATATATTAGCACAGGTCTGCTAAACCACCGAGACTTACAGATATCCTAGGAAAATGCGGATAGCGGTATCTGGCACAGAGAGTAAGAATGGGCCTGAGTCGCCATCTGAATGCAAGCATGTAACGCTATCCACTTCCCGCACTGACAACATATAACATATATGTAGACCCTAAAGGGTTCTGACGATGGTGTATGATCCTCAGAATTACTGGGTTTTTGGACTTTGTCCAACATCCAGTATTCTATAAGATTAGAAAACACTGGTCTCTAGAATACCGGGCGATGGACAAAGTAAAAAACCTAGTAATTCTGAGTGTAACACAAATGTTAATTATTACTTACTTATGGAGCTGAGCCCTAGCTGAGGAGCCGTCAAATCTGCAGCTACTCTTGAATTTCTCAGCATTTTATAAAACCCGGATGTACATTACCGTGTTCACAAGAGCCCTCCACTAGTACCTATCCTGAGCCAGACTAATCCAATCCATCCCATCCCATCCTATCTCTCTAAGATCCATTTTAATATTGTCCACTCACCTACGCCTTGGTCTTCCCTGTGGTCTGTTTCCTTCTCGCTTTCCCACCAATATCCTGTATGCATTCATGTTCTGCCCCATTCTTGCTACTTGCCATGCCCACCTCATCCTCCTTGACTTAATAATTCTAATTATAACATTAATATGATTAAATATTGTGCTTTATAATACAAGGCTGACAATAATGATCGGTTATACCTGTCTGAAGAAGTTACTGACCAGGAAGGTAGGTACGAAAAGCACACAAATTAGTTCCTCTGCTGTTTAACGATGCTGTATGTTGTGCATAATTTAGCCTTCTTCGAATTAAGGGGGCGATGGTGAGCAGCGAATTAGGCACGGATTTACAGTTTAATAACATTGCATTACTAGTTGCTTGGGTTGTAGCATTGAATGGGACGCTTATGGTCTGTTTCTACTTTCTTTCCCAGCATATGCCTGGAGTTACAGAGAGACAACACAAAGTACTTTACGGTAGATTATGAAATCGGGACTGCAGTGCGAAACTGAAATGCTACTTTGATGAATATGAGACGACTCAGGAGTAAACTTCCATAGCCTTTTTCACTTGCGTCCCAGAATCCGTCTGTTGGTGCTGACAGGAAACTAATAAATCTGACTTCGTCTTGATAGTGAGTGTTCCCACTTAGGCCCTAATTCAATTACGTGTTGAGCTGACGCACTCTGTCAAGGCGAATATGGCGCGAATTCCTTACCCAGTTTAAAGAGCCCTTGACCAGGTATGTGCGTAGCTAAGATACAGCCATCTATCCTCTGAAATGCTTCATTACCAGAGACCTGTAGAGTGAGCTGAAATTAGTGGGAGAGGTATGCATTGAAGTTGAACTGGGTTCACATGAATTTACATAGTTCTTATCTGGCTTGAAACATCCTGGAGAGAGGTGTTCTCATATTAATGTCCTTTGTGACGTGATCTGGAAAAGACGGGAGTCAGGTCCTACACAAGTATCCATTTGAATGCCGCGAAACAAAGCTGCCGGCTCATCGTATTCTTGTTTCAGATTGTTACGTGCGCTGAAGGCAATACCCCAGGAAATCATTGCCTGCAGCGCTGCTGCCTCCTGCAGGCTAATTCTTCGGTACTCAGCATGCGGATGAAGTAAACGATACAAGGCATGGTGCAGAAGGCTTTCACATGCCGTACTCATTATTGTCCGTAAAGCGACCGACTTCTGGATACCATACATTTGGAAAGGAGATTGTTTCATAAAGCTTGGCATTTCATTCTACGTAATTACCCTCTCGCACGCGGTAGCGTAGTTGGTTGAAGCATTATGCTATAGGCCCGAAGGTCGCGGGTTCGAATCCCGATGAGGCAAATGGATTTTTTAAATTGACGTAATCCAGCCGTACTATGGCCCTGTGGTCGACTTAGCCTTTAACAGAAATTGGTACCAGGAATATATTCGTGGGTGGTAATGGGCGGCCGGGGCGTAAGGCTGACAACCTTACCGCCATCCGTGAGCCGATTGTCTAGAGAAACTGTGAGAGCCTCGACGTCTCACAACCCTGAGTCTCCACGCCCTGTTACAGGGATATCTTTACCTTACCTCTTTTTTACCTTATGATTGCCCTCTCATTTCATTCGACAGCAAATGGCGTCTGCCGAGACAGTAAGTACCACGACGTCGCTTTAGGTAGACAACCTGAACTGTGTATGTATGCACTTAGCCGCTTTCACCTCTTCTGCCTTGACGGATTATGCCATTTTGGCCTGTCCCCTTTCAGAATTTTGTCTGAGGCTGTGGATCTTAGGCCCCCCCCATACACACACAGTTTGGCCTTCCGATCGACCTTACAGGCAAAACTGTGACAGTTTAACCCTCCCTTTCCTCCCCATACACGCGCAGATAAAGCGGCAGGCTTCATGTCACAATCACGGTCTTCCAGCCTATAATGTTGAGTCACACACGTCACGTGCTACGGTCCTGCAGGTAGAACTGACGGACTGACGGGTTTCCCACAGGCCAACACTCCAAACGATTGGCCGGCCGGCCGCACCACACGTCAGTTTTGCCTTTCAGTCTTCAACTGATCAGGCCGAACTGGAGGCCAAACTGTGTGTGTATGGGGGCCCTTAGAGACAGTTGGTCTGATCAGCCTATCGCAAGGCCACTACTTACACAGGACAACACAAACGCAGAAGAAACGCCGACCGACATCCATGCCTCAAGCGGGTTTCGAGCTCACGATCCCAGTTTTTGAACGGTCCAAAATGTTTCATGCTTTAGACTGCGCGGCCAATGTGTTCGATGCTTTTTCCTCGAAAGAGTAAGTTTTAGTTTGTAGGGCAGAGTTATAAAAGCAATGCCGTATGCTGTTCTGGAAGTAGGATACGAGGCATTAACGAAACAGAACACGTTACGAATGTAGACGCCATCAAAAGAATTAGCATTTCTAAACCTTTCTTTTGAACGACTTTATTTTTCATCTTTATTAGGTATAAAGAACAGTTAGATATTTACACCCTTTTAAAATAAGAAGGAAGGTTCATAAAAAGCCGCCATGATTGGTAATAACAATGGGATATAACTGCCTTTAGATCCAAGCACCTCTCTTAAACTATACAAGTGCCATTTTATATCGCCTTTCGCCCTACAAGAAGCAGAAGAAAAGCAGCAGTAGCTACGAAACGATCAAAAGGGCTCGCTGTAAAACTCTTTTTATCCAAAGTAGCCATATTACTCCTTTTCTCCCTTTTGATAACAGGAAAGAAAGACATTTCTTCTACAACAATGATGATGGCGACTTTTGGGATCCAAATTGCAGCGAGCAAGAAGATTCAAAGACTAGGATATTGCCGAAGAAAGAGAAAATGGGTTCCTCTGCCAGCAGAGATGGATAATATTTTTTTCTCTGCTAAGAGTGAGCGATATCTAAAAGTCGTTAGTCTGAATGTCTTTGTTGTGCCCGCATTCCAGTGACAAGCATTCGATAACGGCATCTTTTCTGAACTCACCCCCCACTTGCATAGTCCCATAGACTATATACGATCCCATACAGGCATCTGCGGGAACACCCGTATGGCTCTCCACATCTACAAAAGGCTTAGCCATGAAAATATGTTTTGAAAGATAAACATTTCAGAGGCTACAGTAGTCGCTTCGGAATGGAAACTCCAGCTCGATCTCTGAAAATTTCGGCCTCCTTCACTTAAAAAGTTTGAAAGCATGAAGATCTTAATTCTATAATATAAGTCATATTCGGCTTTTTATGTGAAGCATATGAAATATACATACAATAAATGATATCGTGACATGTAGATCCATTTCTAGATATGTAGAGATATCATAGTAGGAGGCTGAAACAGGCCATAATCGCTTCTGATGTCACTGACCATGGTCAGTTTTAGCAGTGAAATTGTGAAGTGCATAGAACATGTAGGCCTATTCATTGTACGTGTGTTTTCTGCAGCTCTGCAGTTTAGTCCACATGTAAGTAAGGAAAGTTGCACGTTATATCAGAAATCTACATTTTTTTTTATCGTTACGTGATAGTGACTTAAATGTTACAGAGTTGACTATAGAACAGTTACCGAAAATGTCTTTGAAAGCAGTCGCCATGTCTAGAAGACCAAGGTAGTCAGTCAACAGGGCGAACCATTGCTGTGAAAACATTTGTACTCGTATTTCAATGCGGATACCTAATATTGACTACACGTGATCAGGAATAGAATTAAGACGGGTCATTTCTTAAAAGCGAATGTTTTTTTCCCTCCCGTGTTTTGTATACAGTCCACATTAAAACATCACTGTCGTCATCATCGTTTCTCCGCCATTTTTTTTTTTTTNACCGAGAGAGTACAGGACGTGTCTGTTTCCCGCATGGATTTTGTGCGAGTTTATCGCATCATGACGATTACCAACTGATGAATGATCCAAGAAACACAGAATGTGGGCCCCGAGCTCCTCTGATATGATGTAGTCGCAAGTTTACAGAACACTGGTTCACAGTGGTGCACTCTAGGATAGTATCAATGTTGCCGCCGGCACGGTTAACCCTGATGCTCCCGTTTGTCGACTAAATTTATTGGCCTTTTGTAACTAGCCTATATATAAAGCGCGGAATGGCCTCCCGCTCTGGAGCCTTGAAGGCGTTTGAAAACAAAGTAGTGACAGGAGTATTTTAAGTAGGACAGTTTTACTAGCAAGGTTATTGAGAGTATTGCATACCCAACGCTCCGTTATGTATTCGTTTATCTGCTACTGTTACGGTCATTAACCGCTGATACGGAGCTTGTAATAGGCCCCTACATAGGGTAAGCGGAAGCAGACCGAGTAGGTTTGGCTCAAGCAACAACAATTTCGGCTTTTATTCGGAAAGTGTGCCCGGTTCGAATCTCGGTCATGACGCTGACTTTCTGACTTTCCTTAATGAGGTTTTTCGAGCTTTTTTTCAGTCCCTGCATGTAGATACGGCGATGGCACCTCAAATTAGACCACTTCCGCTATCTAGCAAGAAGAAATGTAAAAAATCTAGTTCTGCATGGAAGAGTAAGAAAACAAGTTAGTAGATGTATGCATTCCGTAACAATTCTTGCCTAATGTGGCTGCCCTCAGATTTCAAATTCGTAGATACCAGCTGTTTATGTTCTGTTACATATTTCGTAAAGCGGATGGACCAAGCACCTCCAGTATAAATGGAACTTGAAGAAGTCAGTCTTGTGGTTCTCGAATTTTACGATGATACAGCGTAAAATTCGCGCCTCTTCAGTTATCCTTAGTCGGCGTGAATCGTTTATAAGCACACAAAATATGTTTCAGTTTTCTTTGCAACGTTTGTTTTAATCATTTTATACTCCGCTAAGTATTTAGTGAGTTAGCACAACAACACTCAAAATAGTGCAAAAACGCAGGTAGGTGTTCCTGTAAGGTGTCCGAATTGCTGTTCATTTTCAGTGAGAATTTCGACAGAAGTAGTTAAACTCGCCAGTAACAAATTCCATGAAGAATTTTAGGCGGTTGTCAAGTTGTCATATGAAGAAAGAGTTCTTATGTAGCCACATATTTATGAACTTTTCATTTCTAACGCGACGCTGTGTGCTGGAGAAACGTATTTATGTTTTGATGGTGTAGAATGGAATGCGATGGTTACGGACAGGATATAAAATGGGCTGCTTTGATAACCGCAGTAAAGTTCCTGGTGCCGTGACAACAGCGAGTAACTTTACGTTGGAAGTCGCCAGCGGGCACGACGAAAGGTCTTCACTCAGGTAAATTGCAAGCATTACCTTACTTGGGTATTGAAACCAGCTTTTTTAGTAGCTTAGAGCGAATTATTCAATTATATATAAATTCGTTGGGCACCTATACTACACAGCGGAAGTATTTGTTTCCCGATTTTATTTAATGATCCTCTTTCGACTGCATAGGTTACACTTTACCGGATGATTGCATATGTAACGGAAGATTTGTGTAGAAAACAGGACATAAACCTACACCAACTTTCCCTGAAGAACCTGACGAATTGTCATACTTCTTCGTGCCGGGTCTCGAAATAAGAACCTTGTGATTAGTAAGAATGCTAATCGTGTTAGCCACTATGCAGCCGCGTTCGAAACATTCAGACACATCTATAAGACCGCTTTTCCTGCCCAATATCTACATATTAATTTCATATCCTTTAATAATGTGTTTACAGTGATACCAACGAGAGAAAAATACAAGCAGCCCTGAGGCTCTGATGGATATTCAAAGCATACACCAACCGTGACGCACCATTTACCTAATTAGCAGACAGTTTGTTTGCTTAAATATACCTGTACTTAGCTGACATCCCATCTTCTATGCTACCACTTAAAAACTCCTTTGAAGGAAGGAATCATTTATTTCTGTCTTGTTAATGTGGGAACCCCACGCGGGGGTAAGGGCGTAGTCCCCCTGACCCTCACAAACAGTCAGGTTGGGCAATACCGCCGTCTTGTTTACGGTCATACGATAATTGTCCCGAAGAAAGTGAGAAAGCCTTTTGAGCATGATGCTATTGAAATTGTCTGTTGTTTTGTACTCTGAAAGTATAAATTTCGAGTGCCGACATGGTATAAGAGGTTTTCCGTTTCTCTGGTTTAAAATATTTCCTCATTCTAGTGTGACTTGCTTTCACTGCATAAATTAATGTTTTCTGCAAGTTTTTCAGATATGTTTATATCCTACCATCAAATGAATGTTCACCTTAACATACTGGTTGGTACAGTAATAAGGCTCTAGACATGTGTTCTGGACATGCTTGCTGCGGGTCTTTATCAGACTGGTGTTCTTCATGGGTTTTCTCAGTCCCTCAAGGAAATTTTGCGTGCCGTACCCCGGTTCGATCACGACAGCATGACAGGTTCCTTCAATACCCTTTGCAATTCCTCAGCCGCTGCATAATATGAATACTGACAGCATTATACGATGGACAAGAAACCACTCGCTTATTGACAAAATTCAAGTCACAGATTTGCTTTTCTATTTTTCTTTTGAACTATAATAGTGAAATGTTTATATTATGTGCATTTTATCATTTAGGATGGTCACCATGCTGGTAACTCCACCCTCAGGGTGATCGCATGAGAAGGCATCATTACATTCAGTCGCCGTGAAAGCTTCAAATCATACTTTATGTGTAACAGTTGTAATCGAATGTTTTAAAGGATTTTAAAAATCACGAAACTTTTGAAGAACAGATTTATACAGGCACGAGGTGTTCGTCTCATCGCAATTTCTAAGTTCTGTCTGAAATTACTTTCTCTGATGTATGTAATGATCAACTTGGGTTTGTGTTCGTTCATAACTTCAGATAAAGTTAATTACTTCAGTCCTCGTATCACGTTCATAGCATGCTTTTCCTTAGAGAATTTCATTAAACTCGGATGAGATGTGTCAGGAACTGAAATAAGCTGGAGATTGAGAGATTAGAAACGGTTTACTGTCACCGCCTTCGTTTTGTTCCGTGTGAAGAACGTCTGATAATAAATAAAAGAGTTGAATACACATACGAGAATAAATTGCGGGAATGTAATAAAGCTCTGCATCCGAGAGTGTTCCAGAAACCGTGGCGTGCAACTCGGCGCCACTGGGTGGAGAAACTGCGCAGGAGCTGTGTCGATGGCACGTCATCATCTCATGACTTGTTGCGCGTGTCCATTGTCCGTTGCAGCATTCACAATTAATTCAGCACTGTCCTCTTGCGTTGCCCGCTAATCTTTTGTTCTGTGAAAACTGGGGCTGTTTGCGATCCGCATGCCACTTGTTTCCACTCCACAAAAGGACAGATCGATGGCGTGGGACTGAAAAGCTGCATGCACCCTGTGAACTTAGGTCTGCTGGTAGAAGACAATGCGAGTGTGAAATAGAGAAATTAATTACGTGTATAAGTTTCGTACTGTCTGTTGACTTTACAAAAGAATTTAAGGAGGAATGGCCTTCCGGCTATTGCTCTTACGGCAATGGCGTTGCAGTGTATAGCGGCATTATGCATGCCGCTCAGATAAAGAATTGACCACAAATTATGCACACTGCTCTTCAGTCGCTTTCAGAAACAGGCTTCTCTAATTTTATCGTCAGCCAGACTCTGTAGATCTGTTGTTCCGTGAAGAAATGGTACTGAATAGCTGCTTGTGCAGTTTATTGTGGAGACTTTATTCACTCCATACAAACTGAAGGTCTGGAAGTCTCTGTGACTGCATTTTCTTACGGATTTTGTTCTCATTGCAGTTAAACCCATTAAAAAATATTTATAGTTCTTTTTTTCTTACGCATTCTATTAATTTTTACGAAACCGGCGTTAGCCATTGCTAAGAACACACGCTTCTCATCACCACGATAACACAGAAAAACACAGATAACACACATTTTGAAACCTCCTACAGCGAACGTGCCAGAACTTAATGCAAGAGAGAGAGAGATATTGGCTCTAACGATCAAAGCAACAATACTCATAAGGCTTCATTTTAGTTTTCCATACAAGTGATAGTGTGTATGAAATTTGCTCACTGCCATCTCATAGAAGAGACGTAACTACTTGTATGTATGAAAATTGTTTCGTTAGTTTATTATTGTTTTATTTTATACTTACACTGCTCACTGCTGGTTTTTATTTTACTCGTATACTTTACTATTTTTAGAAGTAAAATGAGGAATATTGAAACAGCAGAAATGCGCTTCTTAAGGCATGTCTCTGTATTGTGCACTTGCAAACCATATACGCATTACGACAATACACAATGCATTACAAATATATGTTTCGGAAGAAACAATCCAGAACTACAAGAAGTCGTCACGACACAACCGCTGTCATACATGTGTTCAAATATGCGTGTTAAACACTTCTTCGACTACATGTTTCGACCTCTAATTTTGGTCATCATCAAAACTAATATGTTCCCAACGAGTCATTGCAATATACAATAACCCATACTGAGCAATTCAGAACTGGACACACCAAGATGCATGCAAATTAAAGATGGAAATTTTTAACAATTATAATACTATAAAATATTTCCAGTTGTAATTGTTACTGTCAAATTAATTTATATATTTAATTTACATTTATAATATAGGAATATTAATGAGATCAATTGTCGTTATATCTAATTGTATTGAAACTGTGTGATACGCCTGTGTTACGATTGCGTACTGTTTTGATCGTTTATTTTGCAGACCTCATATGTTTTTACTATTGTCACGAAAATCCGTCTGTTTTTCAAAAGTTATGTGGGGCATACTCATAGATATACCGTCAGGATATGTTTTCCAGTCACGTAATGAAAGTAGGTTAAAACTGCAAGACGTGAATACTCAGCAGGCCATAACATATTTCTTCTTGCATGAGACTATTTTTTATTGCTAGTGGGGTGGGACTAAGTCCCTTGTACTGCGGCTACTTCTGGCCTATTGTACCAGCCCCAGATGATAGGTGAGGGTGATTGTGGAGCAATTGTTGGAGTGAAGAATGGCAGGGGAACCCGAAATTCTCGGAGAAAACCTGCCCCAGCGCCACTTTGTCCACCACAAATCCCACTTGACCAGACCCGGGACCGAATTCGGACCCCCGCGGTGGGAAGCCAGCGGCTAACCGCTTGAGCTGTGGCGAGGCCCTGCATGAGACTAAATCCGGTATGTGTTGCTAACATAGAATTTTTACCCGGCTTCCTATCCAGTGGATGCTGGGGGCTCTTGCCTCCGCAGAATGTCATCGAGAGCGTGAAGCCGCTTCTCACTTCCATCGGATGTCAAGATTAAGAATTCTACCTCTGTCTGTAAACCCCCCCCGTACACATCATTGCGTAATACTTCGTTTAGTTAGTTAGTTATTAGAGAAGGTGGGTTTCCCCATGCACTTAGACCTGTAGTGGTCCATTGTGCTTCCCTCTATGATTTCTACCAGCCTCTATATCCTACCGGTATTGGTACTTACCATCAGTCCCACCCAGCCAGCGAGACCGGCTCTCTACTGGCTGAGAAGTATCTATAATGCTTCCCCCATCTACCGGAGGTATTAGTGACTGCTGTTGGGCGGCAAACGCCCGCAATTTTGCTCGGTGACCTCCTTTGGAGGTATGAGATTCTTTTACGTGCCGTAAAGCTACGACACGGGACCCACGGCTTAAAGTCCCTCCCGGAGGACTTGTTCCCTGAAATTTTCCGCCCTTAAAAATTCGACGACTTCCGCCGGGTATTTGAACCCGCGTACTACGAGTCATGAGGTGGGAACGTTACCTCTAGACTACGGAGGCCGCTTTAATACTTTGTTTAGCACTGGTACAACAGTTGTGTTTCTATAAAAGAAATGAAACGTGCTCTGGGCTGACTTGGACTTGTACCCAGCCGTCCTAGAGAAGAGTGCACCAAAAAGGATGACATTAATTAGTGACACTGATTTCATGGACCTTAGAAAAAAGGTAAAGCTGTCCTTGTAACAGGCCGTGGGTGCACATAGGGTTGTGAGAGGTCGAGACTTCCACATTCTCTAGACAGTCGGCTCTCAGATGGCGGTGAGGTTGTCTGCCTTCCGCGCCGGCCTCCCTTTACTTTGCATGAGAGGCCAGACATGTTACATCCGCATTCTGTGAGGAAGTTGGGACGCAACAGGAGTTAGGCTAACTCTCGTATGAGATTTGAGGTTCTCGTGGAGGTTACTATGAAGACTGGAGTGTTTTAGAAAGTGAGACCTCTATTCTGATCTTCCCTTACCCACTTTCCCACAGTCAGCCTACTCTTGTGCCACGAACAGAGATGCAGCATATAGCTGCGAACTTCGATAAATCGCTACCAGACTAGTCGGCATGAGATCCCAGAAGACTGTTGCATTCATCACATGTTTGGCTAGCTGCAGGATTGAGGTGGAGGTAGTCAGAGCGCTTTGCGGTCCGTGCAGTGTACGTGAATAACGTCAATTCCCGCGATATAACGAATCGCATTGTCATCAGCGGTGGCGAGCACTTCCTGCACGCATGGCCGTGTTCCGCTCGGACGACCTGTTCATGATCCGTATCGCGTCCTCGTGTACCGGTTGCACGCAGGTTGGCGGCACAACGCGAAGTAATGCTAACGGTAAACTGAACAGCACAGGCTGTGTCGACCTCCGCCTGTCTCTCCGCCGCTTCTGGGAAATCCTTAGGCGATTGGCCTATAGCGTGCAAAGAAAGTTATAACTTACTTAGCGACGCTATTAGTAGCTCAGACTACGAAACAGGATGGCGCAGAGGCAACGGTCTGGATTTGTACTCTGGAGATGCTTGGTTGTAGTCTCGGCCGGAACACAGGCTATAGTGATTGGGGATTTTCGTGGCTTTATTCAGTCTCTTCCCTCAAATGCCGGGACATTACCTCGAATAGGCCCCTACCGCTTCCTTCTAAATTAATCATATATGCCATCAGTCGACGCTACATAGGCTTGATATTGAAATCGTCGTTAAACAGCCCTGGGTGGGGGGGACTCAGACTGTAGGGTGTAGAATGGTAGGATAGGAAAAGGGTTGAAAGCAAGTTATCGTAGTTTAATTTGAGGTGTTATCCTGGAATTTTCTTGGGACAGGAAAAACACAAAAATCATTACCTCGGCCGAGATTCAAACCAGACACTTGCCGAATATGTCAGAAACGTTATCATTTCAGTCGGCTTGCTCATTGGTGTTGGTGATATCCAAGCAGATCCACTAGAGGTCAGCTCTGAACATTTCGAGTCATAAACATCTATGTAAGATTTGAGGCTTTCACGGCGGTGACTATGAAGAAAGCAGTTTTCTGGGATTTGGCACCGTGTATATGTGGTGTTAACCGACGTTTCGGAGGAACATATCTCCTCCATCTTCAGGGTAGAAGAAAAAATATAAGAATCTGCAAGCGAAGAGACCGTGAGAACCGGTCGGTTTCTTCTACCCTGAAGATGGAGGCGATATGTTCCTCCGAAACGTCGGTTAACACCACATATACACGGTGCCAAATTCCAGAAAACTTCTTTCTTCATAAACATCTAACCCAGATGGTTTGAACAGCAAGCATGCATGCGTTGATGGAACAGAGTAATGTTCATTTGTGAAAGCACTAGTCACAAGAAGCCAGACGTAACCTTAACAAGAGCACAGGAAAGGGACACTCTTTTCTTATAGACGTTATACCAAGAACAAATAACACAAATAACAAATAACTTTCCCCCGGCGTCGTCTTGAAGAGTCTTCTCACCAACATGAAAGATTTAGAACTACCAAAGGAAATGTATATTCAAATCAGGAAAATGTGTGATTATATACACCCCTTCAGTGGGACGTAAATTGTAAACGAACAAATTCAACGCGGTCATAATATATGGACATATAAAATATTGTGGCAATGAAACTCATTGCTAGGCAACGGCCGTGAAACAAGCAGCTAAACAACGGCCCTTATACAGCAACAGAGGAAGGGTGTTTTCTGTGCGGTGTATATCGAGATGTTATAAGCAAGACATTTAGTGAGGAGTTAGTGAGTGAGTGAGTGAGTTATAGGACAGTTGGGGTTCAGCCGTTGTGAGCTGTTGCTGCGAAAAGCTGCAGCTGAGGCCAGTGACAGTTCTGGAACCAGAGGAAGGGGAACGTCCGCCGTTGGAAGCCGTTACCAGAAGACTGATGGAGACACAGCAGGCTGAGAGAACTTAAGTTTGTGCTCTAGTGAACTATAAAGTGTGATAATTAGTGAAACTGTTATATTTACTTCTAGTCACGGATCTGTATGAGTTCAATAAATCCAATTATCAATCCAAGCCTCGTCTGCAGTCACACTGATACACGTGACACTAGTTGTCCTCATGATGATTGAACCCCAGCAGTCCTCTGACTAACTCTCTTACCAACCAACTACTCTTCACTTCACTAACTTTTCACTAACTGACCTGCTTATAACATCTCGGCACGGAAAGAAACTACATGAAAGAAGAGGGCAAATCGAAACGTGTCCCTCGCAAGTGGTATGTCATTAGTTCTGTTTAATACTGGCTTATGTTTGTTTCACGGCCTTTTGGCGATTAAGTCGCTGTTTCATATAGCCATAATAATGTAGCTGTGCCTCAAATCTATTTTAATCTTTTGAAATAAAATCTATTAGAATTTAAAATTGATTATTAAACCTTAATACCACGGTCTTATAAGCCTTGCAATCATTTAGTAATCTGTAATAATATTCAGAGCAGCAGATTATAATGCGTGCAGGCTGGTAACATCCCCACTTAAAATTTAAATTCTCATGTGTTTCACAGAGCAGCTTATGCAATATAAATCAGTATATTATCACGTCTCTCCGTCCATTTTTATAAGTAGGTCTTAAACAGTAAAACAGTAACATCATCATCATCATCATCGTCAGTGGCAAGACGGCCACTTCTGAGCCATAGCTTTCCTGGAAGATTCCGCCAGCTTTGCCCTTATTTTAGGCCATTCGGTTTTCACTTCTTTGGGATTTCGCAAGAGTAATTGTTTTACAGATCAAGGGCGTCAGCCTTGGGTCCAAACCCCAACCTGGAAGACCAGGCCTCAGTATTTATGTCTCCCAGTGACAGGGTGGCCCAATTATACCACTAGGCGCCCGTTTCACTTTTTGTCGACTTCCACGACTCACAGGGCTACGGTGAACATATTTTAACCCACCACACGGGGTGTTAATATTATATTGCAGTTAAATTCAAATTGCATTTACATTTTCAAAAATGGAAAACATGATTCCACAAGATATACCTACATGCGTTAAGCATCCTTGTTCCTGTATTTCCATTGGAGCTCCTAATTTTCATTGACGAAATGGCAAAAACCGATAGCTTGAATCAAGAGATGGCAGAAGTGTGTTCTCTCTTGCTTATATTAGGCCTCTGTACCAAAATTTTTCATAGCAGAAGTTGTCTGAATTTTTTAAGACTTGTCTTGTTCGTAGCATAAAACTTTAACACCAGAAATAGTTGGAACAAACTTAACGATTCTATTAGAAGCGATATTCATTGAAAAGTTGGCCAGTAAATTTCCTACGTTTGGGGCGGATGAAAGTTCAGCACCATGTTCGGAGGTGCTTGAAATTTGACCCTGTCTTATAACAGTGGAATTCGTTCCACGGCTTCACATCCTGCTTCTTCAAAATCCGTTTTAATAGTATCCTCCTATCTTCACTTGGATCTCCGAATTTAAAGCCGAACCTTTTGGGTCACGGAAAAGTATGATTCAGTTCTTCATGAAAACGAAAATAAATATTCCGTTCGAAACAATTGAAGAAGGAAAGAGCTATCTTTATGGTAATTAGCTTTCGGGTTTCATTAACAACAGTTATTATTGGCATGGTGATGATGATTCAATTCAATTCAATTCGTGTTTATTTTCGTGCACACTTAACAGCACAGAGGCCAGTTACAAAGTTGGCACGAGTACATAGAAATACACAAAACAACTAAAAAATACAAAATAAGACAGTCTATGTAATGGCAATAAATTAATAATAATTCCAAGAAAAATGAAAGTTAGCATTAACAGTGAGAAAAATAAAATAAGTACATTTCGAATGGTTATTCCATTATGTTGCGAGAAAGGACAATACACATACACAAACACATAGAATTTAATAATAATAACAATAACCCAATTAATTCTTATTTATTTATGTTGCAGCTCAACATCCTAATAATAATATTAATAATTCAATTCATGTTTATTTGCATACAAACTTAACAACACAGAGTACATAGAAATACACAAAAATAATTAAAAAACAAGATACAAATTTGAGATCCTATATAATTGTAATAAATTGTAACATTTCCCAGAAAATTTAAAGTTAACTTTTGGCTTATCTAAATTCGGACAGAGTAGAAATTTCAAAACTGTGTTAACTGAGTGTTTCCAGAATCTTTCTGGAAAATGCTTGTTGATTGCTTAGTTCACTATGAACGATAAAAGAATTACTTCTTCGCCCTTCTCGGATTAGACACTCTGGTTCTTAGAATTTTTGTCAGTTTGTCCAACGCTGGTATAGATTTACCTGACTCAAATTCCGCCCGGGGCTGCCATGATGTATGCCTTTCATGGTTAATTTCAAGGTTAACGCATCAAAATAAACCACATCTTCCTATTCGTCCAAAAGCATCACACGACGTGCATATCGACTCTGCACGATGTCGCGAGTTGATATAGCGAGCAAACAAATTACCCTTCCATTTCTATAGGTGAGTAAGAAGTTACTAAAGAGTATGGTGTATGGGTTTCTCAGAGACTTCGGACCAGGATAGTTATAGCTGACGACATTAATATATTGTTATTATTAATATTGCCTGTAGTTCTGTATGGGTGTGAAACTGGTCTGTGACATTAAGGGAGGAACATAGACTGAGGGTGTTTGAGAACAGGGTGTCGAGGAGAATATTTGGACCGAAGAGAGATGAAGTGACAGGAGGTTGGAGAAAACTGCACAGTGAGGAGCTTCATAACTTGTACTCTTCTCCAAGTATAATTAGAATGATCAAGTCAAGGAGGATGAGGTGGGCAGGTCATGTAGCATGAATGTGGGAGACGAGGAATGCGTATAGGATATTGGTGGGAAAGCCAGTAGGAAAGAGACCACGGGGAAGACCAAGGCGTAGGTGGGTGGACAATATTAAAATGGATCTTAGAGAGATAGAATGGGATGATTTGGATTGGATAGATCTGGCTCAGGATAGGGACTAGCGGAGAGCTCTTGCGAACACGGTAATGAACCTTCGTGTTCCATAAAATGCTGGGAAATTCTTGAGTAGCTGCAGAATTGGCGGCTCCTCCAGAAGGGCTCAGCTGCATGAGTAAGTAAGTATTATTAATATTTGCACATTAGCCATTAAGTGGTTGAAAATATAGTTTAAATAAAAGGTAAAGACAAACGAAAAGCTATTCCTGTAACAGGCCGTGGAAGCCACAGATTTGTGAGACGTCGACGTTCCCACATTTTCTAGACAATCGGTTCACAGATGGCGGTGAGGTTGTCAGCCTTACGCGCCGGCTGCCCTCTACTGCCCAGGAAGATTCCTGGTACACGTACCTGTTAGAGGCTGAGTCTTCCCTAGGGCCATAGTGCGGCTGGAAGGATTACTTCAGTTGAAGAATCCAGTGATAACGAGAATCGATCCCGCGACCTTCCGGCTTGTAGCATAGTGCCTCAACCAACTACGCTACCGCGTGCCCCTTATTATTTTAAATTGTATTACATTTCGGGGGCTGGCCCTCAGGAGAAACACAAAACGAAAGAGTCTGTTAGACAACGACAATTTTCATCCTCTCATGAGGCTTGAGACTGATCTCCAAAAACAACTTTCTTTTGTAACTTCGTCTATACGCGCTGATAAAGATTGGCTCTTTCTGATTGGTCGTTCGGGGTAGGCTTCAACTTTTCTTTCATTCTTTTTGCTGGACAAAGGAGATATACCCAGACTCAAAAACAATTCTAG
Source organism: Cryptotermes secundus (assembly GCF_002891405.2). Lineage (NCBI taxonomy): Eukaryota > Metazoa > Arthropoda > Insecta > Blattodea > Kalotermitidae > Cryptotermes > Cryptotermes secundus. The sequence goes on from NW_019743672.1 coordinate 653,515, forward strand.
AATTTTATATTTTAAATCAGACAGTATACAAAGTCCAAATAAAGAACTGCAGTAATAATTCAGTTCAATTCAATTGTATTCTTATTCATTTACATGCTAACTCATAACCCAAGGGCTAGTTAAAATGCGAGCCCAAACAAAGGGAAGAAACAAAACGTACACAAACAGAAGACAAAAACTAGGCAGTTTGTGTAATTTGAATAATAATAATAATAATAATAAATCCATTAACATAACACAGGTTCATCATTGAGAAGTAAGGAAATTAAAATTTGTACATACATTTATAGTGAATACAATTAAAATTTTGATGGTCGGAAAGTCCGTTGTGAATATGAACTATGACACCAAGAAAGAGTTTAAGGTATAAATACATGAACAACAACAACAACAACAACAACAACAATAACGCGGCTCATTTCTTTATTTATGTGTGTGGTTACACAACTGCCCAAGGGCCAGTAAGAACAGCATTAATGATAATAATAATAATTGAATTCAGTTCAGTTGTCTATTATTTATATGCTGAATCAACAGCTACAAGGCTAATTACAAACACATCACAGTGTAGATATAAGTAATTGTATTATGGGCAAACGCAACATAAAGTCAAAGACAAATTACAAGCAAGCACCGGAAGAAAGACACATTAATGCAGAAAAGTAAACAAACAAAATAATAATAATAATTTAATTAACACGAATCTGAGTTCCCTGTTGAGAATTGAGAAATGTAAAGTATACGAGTAGCCGATCACGGTAGCCGAGCGGTCTAAGGCATGTACTGTCTTCTCTCGCTTGGAAACCGGGATCGTGGGTTCGAATCCCACTCAGGGCATGGATGTTTAGTTTGTGTGTGTGCATTTTTCTGTGTTTGTGTACAGGTAGAGGCCTTCCGACGAGCTGATCACCCGCCCAAGGAGTCCTACCGAATGTGTAAGATCTAGAAAAGCCCAAGTGAACGGAGAAGTTCATGGAGGTAGGCCTATGCCCACTGGGGCTGTAGTGCCAAGGAAAAAAAAGTATATGAGTGCCGGTCACAGTAGCCGAGCTGTCTAAGGCGTGTACTGTCTTCGCTCGCATGGAAACCGGGATCGTGGGTTCGAATCCCACTCAGGGCATGGATGTTTAGTTTGTGTGTGTGCATTTTTCTGTGTTTGTGTACAGGTAGAGGCCTTGCGACTAGCTGATCACCCGGCCAGGGAGTCTTACCGAAGGTGTAAGATCTAGAAAAACCGATGTGAACGGAGAAGTTCATGGAGGTAGGCCTAGGCCCAGTGGGGCTGTAGTGCCAAGGAAAAAATAATATACGAGTAAACATTTAGAAATAATATTAATAATAATAATAATTAAGTTCAATATTTAGTGTTTGCTGTTAGAATATTGTTAAATACTATTCGATGGAGTATTAGTGATTATACCGTAGAGGGAAACGGAGTGGTTCTAGGAAAACTGGCCGGTGAAGTTAAGAGGAACGAAACAACACAGCCAGTGGACCAGAACAGAGGAGAGCCGAGCAGCATGTAGATATTTTATAGCAGAATGTTTGTGTCAGTGTAGAGACTGGATATCGAGGAAGAAACAGGCGAGGGCATTTGCTGAACCTGAAAGAGGATTCTATAGAATATGGAGCAATTGCAGAAGTATGGAAACGCAGATAATTCTACCCTAGCAAAAGAAGAAGAAATTGAAACCTTTCGGAGTACTTTATGGCAACACTCTGTAGGACACAATCACAACGAAGACAATCCAAAACATCTCTTTCTAAATGGAACTACGAGATACAGTTTTGAACACGGCAAGAAGCAGCACACACGTGGAAGGATTCTGGTAATCATGATAAGCACAGCTCTTGGTACTATATAAGAAGGGCCGCGCCATAGCTCAAGCGGTTACTGGTTTCCCACCGCGGCGGGCCAGGTTCGATCCCTGGTCTGGTCAGGTGGGATTTGTGTATTATATAAGAAGGGCCGCGCCATAGCTCAAGCGGTTAGTTAGTTAGTTATTGGAGAGGGTGGGTTTCCCCGTTCACCACGACCAGTTTGATCTATTGTGCTTCCCTCTATGATATTCTACCAGTCTCTATACCCAACCGATACTGGTGCTTACCATCAGTCCCGACCAAGCCAGCGAGTTCGGCCTCTACTGGCTTGGCGGTATCTATAATGCTTCCACCATCTATCAGAGGCGTTAGAGACTACTGTTGGGCGGGAAATGTCCTTGAATTTTGCTCTGTGATCTCCTTAGGAGATACGAGGTTCTTTTACATGCCGTAAAGCTACGACACGGGACCCACGGCTTAAAGTCCCTCCCGGAGGACTTGTTCCCTGAATTTTTCCGCCCTTAAAAATTCCTCGACCTACGCCGGGTTTGAACCCGCTTACTACGAGTCATGAGGTGGGAACGTTACCTCTAGACTACGGAGGCCGCTTTAGCTCAAGCGGTTAGTCTGTGGCTACCCACCGCGGCGGCCCTGGTTCAAACCCGGGTCTGGTCGAGTGAGATTTTTGGTAGAGAAAGTGGCGCTGGGGCGAGTTTTCTCCGAGTACTTCGGTTTCCCCTGCCAATCTTCATTCCATCAATTGCTCCATCATCATAATCACCCGGCCGCCGTGCCGAGTGGACCCAACTGGACTCCACCCCCCACTATGCGAATTGTAATTCCTATATAAGAACTTTGCTTCTGCATATCTGAAGCTGCATATTAACTCAGGTTTACAGAACCTTAAAAGTGTTTCAAAGGGAATTCGAGCAACGTGAATCGAAATTACTTACAGAAGGTTATAATATCATGCATCACGCACTCATGGAGCTGAGCCGTTCTTGAGAAGCCGCCAATTTTGCAGCTACCCAAGAACTTCCCACCATTTTGTGGAACCCGGATGTTCACTGCCGTGTTCGCAAGAGCCCTCCACTGGTCCCTATCCTGAGCCAGATAAATCCAATCCCACCCCATATCTCTAAGATCCATTTTAATATTGTCCACCCACCTACGCCTTGGTCTTCCCAGTGGTCTCTTTCCTTCTGGCTTTTCCCACCAATATCCTATGGGCTTTCCCATTCTATAAGCACACACCAGGAAACGTTATAGAAAATGAAACCTCGCATTTACTGGGAGTGACACTAATAGCTGAAAATAGTACAGCGCGGCAGACAGCGCGTTTGTTGGCAGCTTAAAAAATACACATATCACTGATATATCTGTCCAAAATACTGGAAAACTGTACTGAATTTGAAATGGCATGTAACAAAATCCAGATGCATATTAAATTAGCATGTGAAATCAAACGTCAGTGGCATGTGGATGTATCAATAATCCTGTCAGCAGCTGACGTGGTTCCGAAGAGTTTGAAGCTCCTAAACCTGATAAAGGGCCTCTCAAACATCCGAAGTGCAGCAGTGCTTCAGGAAGAGTTGTCGATAAAGTCTGTAATTACTCCTGCTATGGTAAAACCTGTACTTAGTAATTAGGCTAACTATTGAAACACGTGAGGGATGAAATATAATTCAGTTAAATTAATTTATTAGTGCTTGCTAATGACGTGCAAGCATTGGGGAAAGAAAAATACGTCAATACAGAAGTTGTGACGGACATTAACAAAGAGGTAGAAAATACACACAAAGAACATAATACTTAATTAAAACTGTGTAAAATAAATAACATTAAATTTTAAATATTGTCACAGGTGTTATTAACAATTTTAATAATATCGGTTAAAGAGAACTATGTAGAAAAATCAGTGTATCTGCAGACAACGTTTGCCGCCGAAAATGGCTGAGGGACTACCTTTGCGCGATGGCTAACATGTACAGATGAAAAGTCTGGCTGACCTAGCAGGTACACATAAAGTAACAGTGTCAAAAATGGATAAGCAGTTAAATTTGTTTTTAAAGATACTGGTGAGAAATAAAGGCTTAAGGAGCCGCCGCCCGGTCCGCAGTGTTGAAAGATCCACTCGCAACTTGCCATGTCTGTTGTCGGAAGCACCAACAAGAAGCCTGGAAATTTTCTTTGAATTCTTTGAAGTCAAGATGAGCGCGTGAGTGTGATGGAGTTCCAGGCGACAGAGGCATGGGACTAGGGCATTATGCGGACTAATGAAAGTGTCGTTGGCCGAAAGGGAAGAAGTGAGGAAAGGAATGAAAGCCTACATTTTAAACCTTGTGAGAAACTGTAAACAGGGTAACTGTGAGAGTTAAGTTTACAGCCTTACGTAATTCCAAGAACGTTCGAACGTGCTGTTAATTTATTATAAAATTTATAATGAAAGTTAATACTGCTGGTTTAACGAGTGAAGGATATGACTGTAATTGTATTAATATTAAGTTTTACACCTTTAGCCAAACACCATTTCTGAACAGAGTGTGCAGAAGGTTACAATCCTTAACATTACTAGTACTAAGATATAATCTTAAGGTAACCCCCCCCCCCACCGAAAGAAAGAGATAGTTGGAATTATAAATGGATCGACAGATGTGAAATAAGAAATGTGTGTAAAGCTAGCTTAGAAGCATCTTTACAAATTACGGTATGTAATCAGTGTTTATAGGTGAAGAATTTCATATTTGGCGACGCGTCGGGACGATGCGAAATTTCGAGGTTTTGTGTGACGAATGTAACAGTGACAGAAAAAAATAAGTTCCGCAAAAGTCAATAAATACTAATGGGCCTGTGCTGTTACTGCTGCTGCTACCACCGCCGCCGATGACGACAACAGTTTGTATCATGGATACAGTTCATGTTTATTCAGGTTCCTCAATTTTGTGTCTTGTATATATACTCGGTGTTTGAGAACAGGGTGTTGAGGAGAATATTTGGACCGAAGAGAGATGAAGTTACAGGAGGTTGGAGAAAACTGCATAATGAGGAGCTTCATAACTTGTACTCTTCTCCAAGTATAATTAGACCGATCAAGTCAAGGAGGGTGAGGTGGGCAGGTCTTGTAGCACGAATGGGGGAGACGAGGAATGCGTATAGGATATTCGTGGGAAAGTCAGAGGGAAAGAGCCCACAGGGAAGACCAAGGCGTAGGTGGGTGGACAATATAAAATGGATCTTAGAGAGATAGGATGGGATGATATGGATTGGATAGATGTGGCTCAGGATAGGGACCAGTGGAGGGCTCTTGTGAACACGGTATTGAACCTTCGTGTTCCATAAAATGCTGGGAAATTCTTAAGTAGCTGCAGAATTGGCGGCTTCTCCAGAAGGGCTCAGCTCCATGAGTAAGTAAAGAAGTAAGTAAGTATATACACTCGTAGTTTAGTACAAAGTCGAACACATTCTATAATCGATCTGTACTTATAATATCTGAGGTTTTAGGGAATCAGTCAACAGTTTATATAAGCCTTGTCCAGCATGTGATACGACTTGAAAGCAGCTGGAAATGTAGCTACGGTAAGCTGCGTTTTGAATTTCTGACAGTACCAGGAAAATATGCGGTGTTTGACGAATGGAGTGACCACTTGGGGAGACCGAGATGTAGATAGAAGAATAATATTGAAAGATGGATCTTACTCGACAAGCGCCAGGTATCGAGCATTCTACCTTTACAAAATATGCTATATCTCACATATTCACATTATACCGGAAACCGGAACTACGTATCAGGAAACATTTCGAAGGAGTTTTGCCCTACATTTGAAGTTTCTATTACTTTAGCACGATAGAAGAGCAGCACTATAGTAATTAAAGCTGGCAGTTCTAGGGCTGGACAAAGAGTGGGCAGGTGTGGGCAGGATTCGTGCGACTCGTGACACGTTACAGCGGCTTGCTCTTGTGAATCTGACAATGAGCCGCGTGGTCTCTGCATGAATAATTAGTAAGGTCCAAGTTAACAATTGGAATAAGAGAACATAATGTTTACTTTCACGTGTTTCGGCCGCTACTTGCCATCACACTATAAAGGAATACTTCATGTTATCATAGCTTTAAGCCGGGTCCAGACTTGTCGCGTATCCCTGTATCGTATCTCCGTTGCGTATCGTCCGTTGCAACGCGACAAAATTTTGCGTCCAGACTTGTTGCGTATCTCCACTCCACTCCAATCAGAGTATAAACAGAGAATCACAAACAGAAGAACGCACACGGGTGATGACTACACTCCAACTGTCTGGAGCTGATAAGCAAAGCGCGATGCAGCCGCCTACACGTCCAGACTGGCACCACTGCAACCCGAGTCGTCCCTTTGATGCGACGGGAAAAGACCGCCAAACGAGCGAACAGCCCGTTGCGTATCATTTTCCAACGGAAGGATGATACGGGGTACCGTCCACACTGATACGATACGGAGATACGATACGGGGATACGCAACAAGTCTGGACCCGGCTTTAGGTGCTGGGAATTCCTTTACTAGCCGAGCGACTTTGTTTCTCAAGAAGAGTTCTGCTGTAAGAATAAATTAGTTAACTTTATGCAGTTTAATGTGGCGTATTTTTAAGGTTTATAAGGGCGTGCTATGCGAATGTGACTTCAGTTGCCAGTACGATGTATTCTGCATAGCTGCTCGTGGTTGGTGAGGGCTGGACGGTGACTCAGTGCTGTTTGCTGTCAGGTAGTGGCCGTTCCTTGGTTCCCACCGCGTAGCTGGCAGGTGAGCCAGTTGAGTACCCGGAAACGTCATGGTCGTGATGGCCACAGGATGTTACGCAAACTGATGAAAGGAAGAAGAGGAAGCGGAACGGCTGTACATAATGGGACGGTGTTTTGCATGAATGTCGTCTGCCGGCCCCGGGCACGTTCTCAGTGCGTCTTGAAATGTTTTCTTTAGAATCGACTGAACAACAGAACCCGCCTGATTTGGAGTACCGTAACAATGCATTGAAATACATCTTCTCTTCAACACTTTGAACATTATGATACGTAATTAAAATCCTGTATTATTCGAGGCTCTTGTGGACACGCTAATGAACCCCCGGATTCCGTAAAATGTTGGGAAATTCTTAACTAGCTGCTCAGCTGGCGGCTTTTCAAGAAAGCATCAGCTTCATGGAGTTAGTTATCTGTGCATTCAACGACAGAAAAAGCCATGAAGTCCGTAGAGGGCCATTAGGAAACTTGCAAATTAACTCTCGTTATTGTTGGCCGTGGAAACGGTTTGAAAATCTAACGATTTATGCAGATTCGTAGGGAAATGAGGGGCGTATGGATCAAAGAAACTGTTTATTTTGGAATCTTCAGTACATCTGTATTATAAGTGAAAGGTATATCTCAGTCAGTACGTGTATACCGACTATATGGGCTAGACAATCGAAGAATCGGGATTCGATTCCCGGCGGAGGCAATATTCTGTTCTTCGCAGCGTCTAGACCGGTTCTGGGGCCCTCTCTGCCCTTCCTTTCTTCGGTGATAGAGCGACCGGAGCATAAAATTGACGACCGCAGTATCGAGGTTAAGAAAGGATATTTGTGGAGTGGTGCTTAACTGAGCATAGGGACAAGTATACTTTTAGACTTATTTTTTTTATTGCTAGTGGGGTGGGACTAAGTCCCTTGTACTGCGGCCACTTCTGGCCTATTGTACCAGCCCCAGATGATAGGTGAGGGTGATTGTGGAGCAACTGGTGAATGAAGGTTAGCAGGGGAAACCGAAGTACTCGGAGAAAGCCTGCCCTAGCACCACTTTGTCCACCACAAATCCCACTTGACCAGACCCGGGCTGCCGCGATGGGAAGCCAGCTACTAATCGCTTGAACTATGGCGCGGCCTACCTTTAGACCTATCTGTCTATTTGTATTATTATTATTATTATTATTAAAGCAAAGTTGTTCCTGTGATTAACTAATGATGCACTGCGCCTTGAAGGCATGTAGGGGTGGGTGTATTGATCCATGTTTCCTTGAGCTCCGCCCTAGTTGTAAGTGAGTGGTCAGCTTCACGCCCCGGCTGCGTTATCCGTGGGGAAAGAGACCTCGATACCATTGAATTTGAGGCTGGACGGGCCCCAGAGGCAGTCTGGACCACGTGGAGAAGATAAAATTCTTGATCCTACCGGGACTCGAACTCCAGTCCCTCGATCGTCCATCCCGTAGCCAGTCGCTATACCGACTGCGCTATCCCGGCTCCATTATTATTATTATCATCATCATCATCATCATCATCATCAAGCACTTTGTTTGCTCAGCAGAAACTGCTCCGAGCACCCTGCAGGTGTTCTATTTATGACGAACCCCGCATTTGGAAGGGGTGGGTTTTGTACCCCCCGCATTCCTACTTCGTCGCCTTCTGTATTTGTCTTGGATTGATTGATCATAGATTATTTAATAGTGGTATATGAACTACAGCGGCTGTTTAGCTTCGAATTATATGAGAGTACGATTGCTTTCCGTGGACGTGAAAGAACTGGATAAGATGGAATCGCCAGGAGAAGCGGAGGAAACCCTTGGAAATACTACAGTCAGGATAGTCTCTATCCTGTCCGAGATTAGAATCGGGCACTGCCTGAATACAAACCCTAAGTATTCTCGTATGAGCACCCAGCTTGCTTGCACGTGATGATAACGCGTCCCGCTGTTCCTATCCATGGCATGCCGTCACGTGACATGATTGACCCGTCATGTACTCCCCCCTGCATCATGTAAATATCAGATGCCTTTTGTTGTGGTAGAGTTGTTAGTACACCTGATACTTATCCTGGAAGTCACGGGTTCTGTCCACGGTCTGCAGACCGACTGTCTCAACTGAGTTTTTCGTGTTCCCCAGTTTCCTCAGCCATTTGCTGGGACCGTATCCGTACCTCCAGAAAGAACGCGCGATGGCTGTGCGGTTCATGAGTGCCATCATTCTGTTATTTTACAATTAGAAAGGTTTGGTAAAGACCCACAAATAGCGATTCACACACTGTTTGTAAATATTGTCACGTATCCGGGGTTTGCGTTACTAATAAGACTGGTTTTTGGATTCGATGATCGAATTCATTTGACCTCTCTACAACTGGTTACAACAGTTCACAAATCACTGTCATCATCTTCCAACTGAACTGTCAGTTATTGTTGGCTTCTCGTCATATAGCCTCGGGTCGGAACACAGCACAGAAAACACATCCGTTGCCTAGCAATAAATGTCCTATATTGTTGCGTATTCGCAGGAACGCGCTTACTGTGTCGTTGCTTAGCAATAGGTATATGCGAACAAACATAGAAAACACCTCTTGCAACACCGGTTCTAATTTTGCGTACTTGTATTGCGGGCGTTGCCAAGAAATGTGTCTACTCTATTGTTGGTTGCGTATTTGTTGTGGGCTGTTTACCGAGTCTTTCCCTATCAATGTGTCCACATGTCACAATATATTTGTTTCCTGTTCCGTGTGAAATGAACGAAGATTTCACAAAAAGTAAACGTAGTCTTCATGTGATCGCCAATTTGTTGTTTTACATATGTAGCCTGGGGCACCCGGTATCGTAATTGAGGCAATCGTAATTGGTTGAGGCACTATGCTACAAGCCGGAAGGCCGCGGGTTCAAGTCCCGATGATTTCATTTGATTTTCTATTGACCTAATCCTTCCAGCCGCACTATGGCCCTAGGGCCGCCTCCGCCTCTGACAGAATATTCTTGGGGGTAAAGGCCGGCCGGCGCGTAAGGCTGACAATCTTGCCGCTATCTATGAGCCGATTGTCTAGAAAATGTGGAAACCTCAACATCTTTCAACCCTATGGGCCTCCACGGCCTGTTACAGGGATAGCTTTATTTTTTCTTATTTTTTACGTAAGTAGCCTACCTTAAGCCACTGAGCGGACATCCAGCTCTCGTCACAATACGACAGCGTTTTGAGGGAAGCGTCGTCACAGTACCGTGCCCCAACCACTACTAGTATTGCTGCCATACGAGAAGTTCGCATTTCCGCTGTGTTTTCTTCACTGTAGGAAAGTGGAAGGATGAAACTTCGAGTTCTGTCCTGTGCACATCGCTTTTCTTGGAAGTCCGTTACACAGTGCATGATTTGTTAGCAGCTCAAAGACAAAACACACAGATATGGTGCCTTCATACGAAATATGAGAGCAGACTTAAAATTAATAAAGGTACATGTTCTTTGTGAACCATACGAGTAAACTTCATTTCCCAACAGGAAACGTACAAATTGTGCTCGTCATTTTATAAAATTTTCTGTAGACTGTGTAAACTTCTCTGTTTGCGTGTGGAAACATTTACATATGAGAGAGTTTGGGCAGGACTGCTCCTAGACAAGGTAGTTTTAAACAGAGGGAAATCAGTTTACAGGCCAGCTCTTGACATATCGGTTTTGTGTCCTGCGTCACACAAGTACAGCAACATGGTATGATGCTTTGCATATTGCGGTTAGAACCGGCTAAAGGCGGAGATGTCCGTGTAGCTGTGTAGTTTATTTAATGACACTAGCAATTCATGGGCTGTATGGCTATTAATGATGGGACAACTGATGAACTTTGAATTGGAAAGGATTTGGAAGGAGATGATGTGATTTAGTCGCTGTAATGTTCCCTCACTTGTCTGGAGAAACTGAAGCCCCGGGTACAGATAGCTGGTGTCCCGATGGAGACTCGAACCGAACACCTCCGGAATACAGTTCCAGAATGTTACCACTGCACAAAGCTCGGTCGGAGAAGTTCGATTCAGTTTTATCCTATTTGTTTGTGAACGTATTTGTGCTAGGAGAACACGTAGACCTTCAGCTTTGCCGATTTTTCAGCGTAATAAAGCGTTAGTCTAAGCTGTTCGCTAAAATTATGATTTCAGCGCCCCGTCCTCTGAGTGTAATGTAATTAGTATATGCAAGCTTCAAACCTGAGAGGGGGATAGACAGACGGCGAACCTTATAAAGAAACTTCTTTCCTTTAAATAGCATCGGGGAAGAACGGATACATCTAATGGGTATTTCGAATTCCATTTAAACTTTTATTCTTTTTTTATATCTCTCTCGCCTCTTTATCTTCATCGTTGTAAATCTAGGGATTGACGAAAAAAGGGCGAAGGTTGTTTAATTTCACTTTACAACAAATAAAAAGAAAAAATGGGCTATATAAAAGTGGATCATTTTTAATGACTAGGATTTCTTACATACTGAATTTCTATGTCGGCCAAAGACAGTATGTCACAAAAAGAGGATGCATATACCAATAGTTATTGCACACAATATGCAGTACATGGCGGGAGAACCGGATTTCATAGAAGCACATAACAAACAAACTAACTAACTAACTTCGTGGTTTTAGTCTGCAAGCAAACTATACCGACAAAGCGACCGTCGTTAGTCGGCGAAGTTAGTGACAACTTAATGGCGCATTCCCTTTTCTCCATGTCCTGCACTGTGCCATGCTCACTGTTAGCCAAACCTCCTTAAATTGTATTAGTGACTAATAATGCGGGTTGTGAGCCGGTCACGGTAGCCGAGCGGTCTAAGGAATGTACTGTCTTCGCTCGCTTGGAAACCGGGGATTGTGGGTTCGAATCCCACTCAGGGCATGGATGTTTAGTTTGTGTGTGTGCGTTTTTCTGTGTTTGTGTACAGGTAGAGGCCTTGCGACGAGCTGATCACCCGCCCAAGGAGTCCTACCGAATGTTTAAGATCTAGAAAACTGAAGTGAACGGAGAAGTTCATGGAGGTAGGCCTAGGCCCACTGGGGCTGTAGTGCCAAGGAAAAAAAATGCGGGTTCTGGATTTGATGAACGGGTTTATTCAGTCCTTATACACTCCACCAGTAATTACACGTAATGATAGCGCTATCGCTATTTCTACACTTTATAATTCACTGTTACACACACACACACACACACACTATTCGTTTCCTGGTAACGCAGTTAAAGCAGTGGAACTATAACAACCTCAGAATTACAAACTCCAGATATTACACATAAAGTCTTCTCTTCACAATGGCACTCTTGCAACTAACTCTTAACTACACTCTGCACTTATCTAAGCTACAGCAGGTCTTCGGTATATAGGCTCCGCAGGGACAACGCAGAAAACACAAGTCAGGTGATTCCTAGCTAGCGAGTTCATTGGCTCTCTGACTGTTGCCTAGCAACGAGGTATAACATTCGTCCACTGAGATACATCTTCCACTGTTGCACGTTGGAACTTGCTTACCGAGCCGATACCTAGAAACGCTTTGAGAAAATCCGTTACAATACTGTGATTTAAAATATGCATGAAAAACCTTCTTGATTGTTGTCATGATATGTGTTGGTCCGTCCCTTGTGTGATATAAGAACTTCACTCTTCACCAATTTCGCCTTAGGACAGGGTTTCTGAATCCCTGTATGGCAATTCGTACGACATTAAATGCGTTTAAACACGCGTAACAAAATAGTTCAGAAATTCGGTAACGGCATTTAGGTCTTGTTCAGCCCTGTTTTGTTATCTCGGCGGCCTGCTGTCGCTTCTTTGTCAAATTATTGCTGTCTAGATTTTATCACGTTTCTTTACATTCATTACATTCTGCCTTTTTTCAGAACAGCCATTTTGAGATTAATATTTGTCTGCCACCCTTGTCGTTTATTGTTCGTTCCCAAAATGTCGTTAATCTACAGTCACATTATAACAATGTGAAGAGTAGGATGAACATACCTTATTCACTGACCTACTGCTGCGCGTGCGCAAACATGTAAATTACATGTATAATGTACACACATATCAGAGGCCAATCGTACTGTAGACGCCATGTCATGCGGAAGTGCAGCGGCACAACTGGTAATGCCCGCTGACTCGTATCTACCCCCGGGGACCCCACAACCGGTCTGGACGACGTGGGGAAGAGAAAATTCTTGACAACCGGGACTAGAACTCCGACCCCTCGGTCGTCCAGCCCGTAACCAGTCACTATACCGACTGCGCCATACCGGATCCTTGTTTTCACCCAAATTTTCTGTAATTATTTAGGCTGAAAATTACCGCTGCTTTCCTGTTGGAGGCCGATAGAGCCTCTCTTTATTTGCGATGGCATTCACTGATAGAAGAATGCACTGAAATATAGTATCTGTACTTGTAACACATTCAAAAAGCAGATGTCATCCATCATAAAGACAATTGAATACAACTTATTGACGTCAGCATGCCTTGTTGCGTATACAGTTGTTATTATTGCAGAAGATTTCTGTTGTGTGAGTATTGATGATTTGCATTGCTTTGTACGTTAAAGTAACAATTCCGACTGACGGACAGGTTATTTCACATCGTTATGTCTGTTTTGACATCTGCGTCAAAGTAAATTTGTATTTGGCAGAAAAGAGGGTTCATTTACTGTACATTACACGGACATTCATACCGAGCACGAAGCGCGAACAACAACTGAACCCGTTTGTAACAGTATAGGTAAAGTCTGTCCAGCGTTTGCATCACCAGAAGCACTATATCACAATAGTCACTAAATAATCAATTTTTAAATCGGAGCAGTGACACGCGTACTGTTTTGTAACCTGAATTCTGAGCCAAGTTGCACGGAAACCTCTGTTCACAGTCTGATGGGGCAGAGGACGTCAGTTCTTTATATCTGATTTTAAACTCAGACGTACTCAGGCAATTTGGCCTTGAAATCTCACCACAGAGGCCTGGGCTCAGTCCCGGCTGCATTCGTATTATCCTTAAGGTAGACGAAATTGCAATGGAGGAAGGTTTGTTTCTTCGATTTTGCCGTGCTAATAATTGTTTCACCGATGTGAACGGAGAAGTTCATGGAGGTACGCCTAGGCCCACGGGGGCTATAGTGCCAAGGGAAAAAAACAGTAATTGTTTCACCATTGCTCACTACTTAACGAATTCCACTAGAGGTATGCAGGCCAGATATTCTCGTTATTTAGGTGTGAGACTCCATATCTCGCTCGCCATTTCGTCGGTATTAGAGTAAGAAAATTCATCATTGGGAAAAGAGCCACTTTTGTTAACCATAGCCTTCCTTAGAAGATTCTGCCAGTGTTGTCTGAATTAGACCATCCGGTTTTCACTCCTTTGGATTTCGCAACGGTAATTTTGTTTACAGACTAAGGTCGTGATCCTTGCGTCCAACCGTCAACCTGGAGAACCGGGTCCTCTCAAGAACAGGGTGGCCCAGTTTTACCTCCACGTACTGGGTTCCCTTTTTGTCGCCTTCTGCGACTCGCAGGGCTTCGGTGCAAGTATTCTAACTCGCCACCACACAGAAAGAGTAAGAAAATATTACAAGAAATATGGCGAACGGAGCGTTGCTTTTCTTCCGGAAAGGGCCATATATGACACATGCGTAAGGGATACCTTCAGTCCCGTGTAAGGAATTTTATGGTTCAAGCTCTTTCGCTTTAGTCTTCATAGTAGTTCTTTGTCACTAAAGTTGAACCGTTTGTTTGTAAGTCTGGTATGCGGTTTAGGCAGGTCAGTTTCAGAATTATGACACGGAAAACCATCTCCGAAACTAACGGTAAATTGGATTTGATTCGCATTGCGCCCTAGATGACATAGCCCCTGGTTTTGGAACGAGTGGATCCTGCAAGGAACTTCAGCAGAGTCTGTGTAGGGACGAGAAAAGTCGGCTGGCATCTGACTGTGCACTCATATGTTTTGGTCAGGCATTGTGTTGCATGGAGAGTGTCTCGGTAACAGTGCACTCATAAGCACGTTTAGTGGCATGCAGTAGCAGTGTTCATGTTGAAAGATAAAGGAAGTGGTTTTCAGAAACGTGATAACAGATGAACATAGCTTACGTGAACACGTGGGTCTGTGGCATTTTAAAGATGTTCATCCTTACACATTTTGTGATAGATTTAGAGACATTTTGTTTGTTAATTTTCATAATTGTAAAAAGTCCATGTAACAATGATATATTTACTAAATATTTACTTTATAATATTCGCAATGTGAAGCATGGGAGACACAGCGGAAGGATGTTAAGTACTCGAAGAACGGTTGTCATCCAGTTATACTGAACCTCTTCAACATTGTATTTAAGCATCCTGTTGCATTTCTATAACATTCACATAGAATATTTATATTAGAGTTCCGTCAACAATGCGACCACTTTATTCCTTAGAATTTTCACTTTCTACGAGATGTTTCTGCCCCAACCGGCCATCATCAGGTACTTCATTCGTCAAAACTGTTACCTGCATTGCAGTTACACGTGAAATGTATGACCGATATTCAATGCAGGTAACAGTTTTGGCGAAATGAAGTATCTTAACCTCTTCGTTGTCATAACTGCGATTGTGTATGCGTCACATACCACCAACACAATCACTACAACCACCACCACCACCATTATCATCGTCGTCATCGACAGTATATATGAACACCCTGTTGCCAGAGTATGTTACTTGAAGGTCGCGCCATAGCTCAAGCTGTTAGTCGCTGGCTTCCCACCGCGGCGGCCCGGCTTCGATCCCGGGTCTGATCTAATGGAATTTGTGGTGGGCAAAGTGGCGCTGGGGCGGGTTTTCTCCGAGTACTACTTCGGTTTCCCCTGCAAATTATCATTCCATCAAATTCTCCATCATCATAATCACCCGGGGCAGGTACAATGGACCAATCAGTGGCCGCCATGCAGAGTGGACCCATTTGGACTCCACCCCCCCCTAAGCGAATTAAAAACAGAATTGTAATGTCACTTGATGCGATTCTGAGCCAGTCCATTTCGTCACAATCCATTTTCTTGTTGTTCCTCTACGGCCCTCTTGCTTTGTCGTGAATCTCCTTTGTTCTTTTCCTTGGTACTACAGCCCCAGTGGGCCTAGGCCTACCTCCATTAACTTCTCCGTTCACGTCGGTGGGCGGGTGATCAGCTCGTCGCAAGGCCTCTACCTGTACACAAACACAGAAAAACGCACACACACAAACTAAACATCCATGCCCTGAGTGGGATTCGAACCCACGATCCCGGTTTCCAAGGGAGCGAAAACAGTACATGCCTTAGACCGCTCGGCTACCGTGACCGGCGAATCTCCTTTGTGCCACATTATTAATTGTTGATAAATTTATTTTTCTTTTCTTTTGTGGTATACCTTACGATAAGATATTGGAATAGAATAACCGCGCGCATCATGGTGAAAACGTGTCCTGTCCCTCAGTAATACACCGCTGTTCTTATATTTCCCGACGCTACATCAACTACTTCATATTTATATGTTTCTCGAAGGGGATGAGGATAACGAATGACGAACTGAAATTAACGTGGAAAGAAGTGGCCATGGATTATCTTAAGATACATTCCTCGATTTTTTGTGAAGGACCAGAGGAGAACCGCGGAGGTTTTCAAGTTAGCATATATTTGCGTATATCACACTTCGAATCTGGAGGCGCCCGAATACGAAGCAGGAATGTTAGTTGCTACGTCGAAATGTTCAGTTATGTTACCTGTACCCATGAACTAAAGATTACAGCATCATTCACAATATGCTGAAGTTCGCGATGCGGAGTGGCGAGGAGTTTGAGGTGCTGGGAATTAATCTGGCCCGTGAGCGTTCTGCTTAATGGGATACAACCTGTTTCGCCGTGATACGCTGATTGTTTGACTACGGGGGACGAAAGTTGCGAGTAATCGTGCAGTTTCTGCTAGCAGATGTCATGTCACTTGTAGGGGAATGCAGCGATTGTCTGTGTTGGAATAAGCCGCTAATTCAGTTCAGTGTACTCAGAGGTTTTGCATAGGGGTATTCCCTCTTAATTGTACGGGGGAGGCGTTTCTTTCGAATTTCATCCGGGATTTTGATGTTCGGGAAGTTTTTTGTGAATTTATTCAGTCAACTTCGCAATCCAGTATTGTACCGTAGCGTCATGCTGTGTTGTATTTCCTGTTATTTTTATTTGTCATCACAGTTACTGTTATATGTATATTTGTGTGTATGAATATGTATAAAA
The DNA here is from genome assembly GCF_002891405.2 of Cryptotermes secundus. Classification (NCBI taxonomy): domain Eukaryota; kingdom Metazoa; phylum Arthropoda; class Insecta; order Blattodea; family Kalotermitidae; genus Cryptotermes; species Cryptotermes secundus. The sequence continues at coordinate 670,312 of NW_019743672.1, forward strand.
CATATGCACTGTAAACACTGGCCAATGTAAGGGGTGAGCAGTGCAGCCAGCAGTGAAAGTTCATGCCTGATAAACATGTAATGGATAATTAACGAATAGCGCACTTATACAGAAGCTGTGCCGACGGAAATAAATGCTGTCACGTGTTAGAGTGTGACTCGACAGGGTTTTGGAATTGGTATTGGATTTATTGACCACTTTAACACCCAACTCGTAATTACACTTAATGATAGCGCCATCGCTGATCTTCATACTACCAGATCACGCTGTCTTTTCCAGCCTGCAGTGTCTTCAGTAGTGGTTGCTGGGTAACGGCTTCGAACAGTGGCTATTCTTCTGCTTCCGGGCTCAAGTCCTCTCTGAATGTCGGCTCTGTTCTTCAAAGTCATAGTCAAATTGCGACAGACGGTCAGTCAGTAAGTTTGGTGTCGAACCCCATTTGGGACTCATGACCAGATATTTATTATTGTTTGACAGTTACAGTCTTGATTTGTGGGGCGCCCTCTCTGACGAGAGGACGGGTCTGTCTTTTGTATATGCTGCTGGCCCTTGCTGGCCCAGTCTTCCTCTAGTCAGAGTCCCTTGGGACTCCCGACCATATTTTACTGCATCGGATTTGAGACTTCTCTTTTCGTCGTCTCCTCAGACTCGCAGGGTCACGGTGGAGGTATTTAACCCCTCCACACGGGTTACATTCTGTATATTCTTGCTTAAATTGCCCTCCTTATAGCCCCTTTTGCACGGACCGAATAGAAAACACCATTTCCACGAGTATCTTTATTGTTGCATGCGTATCCGTTGCAGAGGGCACTTGTTCACCGAGCCGTTACACAGCAACAGCAACAGCTGATTTAATCGGTAAGGATTTTCATGGATTGCCTCAGTTCCGAATATGACACGCGATGTAAGTGGATGTTTTCTCAGTCTTCCATTACCACTCGCAATAACCCCGAGAAGTGCATTTTGCAGTCGACACAGCCTTGTTTCATGAACTGGATAACGAATTCATGGTCAGATCAGTGCGACACCGCACCTAATTGCACATATTTACCCCCCTTTCTCCCGCAACTCAAGCATCAATTTGTGTATAACGAGATGTTTCATTTCCTTTCAGTGCAATTTGTTTATTTGATACGACTAGCAGGAACCCCGTTTAGTGTGTATGCAGCCAATAGAACAATACTATAATTTCAATTTTTATGGAATCTGCCTAATTTTTCGCCAGAGCCTGTATTTCAATATCAAATGAAACTGTAGAGAAACCCTCTTGTTCTTTTGCTTTACCACAGCAATTTCACTGCCTCCTATGTGGGCACGTGGCAGTCTGCCTAATCAGATTACGCTACTTTCATGTTAACTGGTAATACGATGTACACGATTACATAAATATGGAATTAAATGATTTGAAATTATGAAGACAGAGTCTTTTGTTGGTTTTAAAGTATAATTTTGTATCGAATTTTAAAAGCTTTTTTTTTTTCGCAATATATAAAAGAGAGTCATTAAAAAAACTATGTGGTGTTATGTCCATAAAATGAGTGTTTATATAAGATCAAACGTGTGGCTTCAACATCAAAAATTTCAGCGGCCGTAATACTGGTATTACCGAATGGAGGTACCTGTGAGATATGCTGTTAAATGTGCCCCATATAGCGCGGTTTTTAAAGCAGGTTTCAATGACGATCGGTTCAGACATTCTAGTAGTTTAAGGTTATTAAATCAACGTTGAGTGAAATGTGAGATGTTGAAAATAATAAGGCTTCAGAAGAATTATGAGGCATGTAGGCATTGAGGTTCTCACAGAGGTGGCTATGAAGTGTTCTGTCTTCTGGGATATAACGCAGTGTAGTCCGTTAAAAGGGAACCGACGTTCTGCAGGAATATGTCGCCTCCATCTTCAGGGTTGAAGAATAATACAACCGAGAAAACACGCGAAGCGGATAGCAAGTAGTGTTCTTCGATTATGAAGATGGAGGAGACATATTCCTCCGAAACGTCGGTTGACTTTCAGCGGACCACACGGCGTTATATTCAAGAAGACTTCAATTATGAAGTAGTTTCAAAACGTAAACATTTTCTAAATAGGGCTGTGATGAAAATGGCAGCGATTCAATTCAATTGAATTCTTTGAACAGCTGCAGAAACCAGTTGCAGAGTTATCACTGTCAAATACAGAGGGGACGAAACAATATAGAAATGTGGGACAAATGACGGTGATGATAACGATAATATTATGACATCTATACCCATTACTAGTCAACGACCCGGTGATCACGTGCCAGCGGTAAACACGCCTCAGCAATAGAGACGCTGCCGTCTATGTGGTCCGCGTCACGACCGTTTGCAATGCAGTTGTGTGGTAAACACACCTAAAACTATAAGGGGCAATAGAAGACAGTGTTTTCGTTGGGTCCATGCAACAGGGTTATAAAGAAAAATTCAGTTGAGTAGCATAGGATGAAGAGTCGAGTTTCGGGGCGTCAGCCTGCCAGGGTACGATCTCGGAATTGAATTGAGTCGAATCTCCGGAATTCGCAGCTGCACAATAACGTCAAGAAAGCAACTAGGCCGTGAAAGGAAGACTTCATGTGTGATTTGAAGTGACAGTGAGACTTATATAAATCCGTTGCCTGGATACGACTAATGAAGACTGAGAAGCCTAGTGCGTGTGCGGCGGTGAACTATGAAGTGTGTAGATGAGCGATAGTGCTGTGTTGCCTGTAGTCCCGAGTACCGTGTATAAGGTGTCAATAAATCCGGTCACCCAACCCAGAACCTGTATCATCAATCACACGCAAACACCCTACACGTGGCAATATGATTACAATTGGAAATTTACTCATTGCATGATTGGCCTTTGTTTCAACGGTGGAAACACTTAGATGCTTTATATGTGGAGAGTAAATCCACACATTTCGTAGGCAACAAGATTATGTTGACGAGCGGATGCATTTAAATATTGCAATAATGTTAGGATACTCCTATTTATATATTAAGAAAATTGTTGATATGCGGTACATGCCGGGGGGTGGGGGGGATTTGATGAAATCGTCATGTGTTCTCAAATTGCTTCACCCCATCCGGAGGAGTCAATAAAATGAAGTAATTCGGCAACTAATTGTCAATCGTGCCCGTTTTTGTGAGACATATCTGTGAGGAGGGCGGGAGAAACAGGCCGAATCCTCGGGCAACAGAACCTTCTTTTGGCTCTTTGTTAAATGAAAATAAATATAGACAGGCCTTTGCAGTTTTGTTCATGTCGTGCCCATTGCTGGGGAGTAACCAGCACATGTAGATGAGGGTTACGAACGGCACTGACGGGTTTTGTCAGTGACAAAACTTTTGACGAAGTCTGGAGAAATATGGTTTGTTTTGTTGCGGAGGGATAGAGGTAGCGGACTTTCTTATCACCTGGGGGCGGCACTTAGGCTTGTGCCGTTCCTGGCTCTGAGCAGTTTCCGAGACTTACAATTTTCAATCTCCGAATACTTCGGATTTGTGTCTTGGACGCTGTGAAATGGCAAGTCCCTGGATTTGCGTATTGTTTGTGTTATCTCAACATCATTTTCTGCAGGCGATAGGAATTAAAATTAATCTAATCAAGAAAGGACGTACTCAAACTGCTGAACAATTCACTGTGTCTTTTGTGCCACAGTGTGGCAGCGTTCGTTGCGTGTTACATATTTAAAACTTTTTTCGCTAACTTAATGAATATGAAAGCAGTAGCTACTAATGTAAATTTTAGAATCGCACTTTGGTATTTTATAACAACAGCAATAATAATTCAGTTCAATTCTTTATTAATTATGTGCCGAGTCAACAGCCACAAGGCCAATTACATACAGAGCACAGGGTAGATACAAGTAATTACATTATGGAGAAACACAACATAAAGTCAAAGACAAATTACAGGCAAGCCCTGGAGGAAAACACAATAATGCAGAAAAGTAAACAAACAAACAATAATAATAATTTTATTAACATAAATCTAAGTGTTACTGAGAACTGAGAAATGAAACGTATAAATATTTAATTGAGAAATGAAAAGTATAGATTTTCAGAGAGGATAATAATAATAATTCAGTTTAATTGTTGTTTATTGTACATTCAATAATAATAATAATAATCCCGTAAACGTATTTAAGTTCTTGTCGTTGTTCTTAGTAATGCGCATAAGACCGTTAACACTCATTCATTCATTCCTTCATTCATCAATGGCTCTACAGCAATTTTGTTAACACTCAAGCATCATTTAATAATAGCAAGTGCTATAGAGGCAGATGAACAGATAGTATAGGCCCACTTACACATGGAATTTTGAACATGTAGTAACTGTAACAGTTCCCTCCATTACGTATGAAAATGTATTCAGCGCGAAAGAAATGAAGGAAAAGAAAGTAAGTCTCAAAGCCAGAAGAAACCTGGCATCTGGAGCTTTTCTATAGACCTAAAGCCTTCTAAAGAAAGAAGGATTATATGAAAACCGCAGAATACGGATCGGTTAGCATTGAAAGTAATACAGGCTCCCTGAATATCTCTCTCAGTATGCAACACGGAATGTGTAAACACTTAGGGCCTATTATGTTCTTAATTCATCGAATTACGTACCCAGAGCAGATCTACTTCAGAGATATTAAAATTGTTTCTACTGAAGATTATATATAAAAAGTAAAATTGTCTCTGTGCTTAACTAATACACACTACGCCATGAAGGCGCTTTGGAGGGTGGATGTATAGATCCACATATTCTTGACCTCTACACTACTTGGAGTTGTCAGCTTCACGCCCCGACCGCTTTACCCCCGGGAAAAGACCCCCGGTACCCATTGGATAGGTGGCTGGGTGGGCCCCAGAGCCGGCCTGGACGACGTGGAGAGGGGAAATTTCTTGACCTTACCGGGACTCGAACTCCGACCCCTCGGTCGTACTGAGCCGTTCTAAGGTTTAGCTCGCTCACGTATGATGTCATCATGTTTCCCTTGACGGATTCCATCCCCACTATGCAGTATCCTGACGTCAGTCACGTGGTCCCTTGTACCCTCTCGTGAAGGGGAGACTTGTACAGTGCAGTCGTGTAGGCCAAGTTGACTTGGAAGGTCGGTTACTAGCCAGCAGGTTTGTTGTGGAAAAATATTGGTTTCGGCTGGGACTGTTCTAAATTCCCTTTTGGTGCTATCTGGCTGGCCGGTAAGGACTGCCCGCGGTCGCAAGCCGTTGCTTGAACGCTTGCGACGCGCGTTACTAGATTTGGTTTGGTATTTTTTTTTACAGAATTTAGACTTGCGTTTGTATGGCCGGAGTGCTTAACGTCCTGATATCTCTAGTGTCGACACAAGTGGTGCCGACGGGAAATTGTTTTGTTCTAAATGAGCTTGTATTAGTTTGTTGGTCAAATGTGTCGTTTGTTATTTATATATTGTTATATATTTTTTATTAAAATTATATTTGTTTGTATCTAAGCCAACGAACTGAGTGTAGCTTCCTCCTCCTAGCTTGGATACCCCATCTCCATCTAGGGGAGCGTGGGAACCAACAATAGGGCCAGTAACGATTACGCTGTGCCCTTCCTCTTCGTAATAATAATAATATAATAGTACTCAGTGGAGAGGAAGACGAAGGGCGCGGTGCAGTACAGTGCCCTGATAATGACATGAGTATGTAATACATAAGTAGCCGGAATAGCCCAGGCGGTACAGCTATGGGCTACGGGCTGGACGACCCGGATTCGATTCCCTGCATGAAAAGATTTTTGTCTTCTCCATAGCCCCCAGACCGGCTCTGCGGCCCACCCAGCCACCTATCCAGTGGGTACCAGGGGTAAAGCGGCTTGGGCGTGAAGCTGGTCACTCACCATCCAGTGCCGAGGAGACTGAACTCAAAGAAGGATATTCGTGTTACCGGTTATCAGTTCTTATTTGTCCAAGCATACCGTTGATCACAAGCCGTGGCCCGTATTCTACCAGTTTTTGCCACTTGAAACCATTGAGTCTCACTGCTGCTCCTCGTTAGCTTCACGTGCATTCTCTGTTTGTGGCTGGAATTGTGTTACTGCAGTAAGGAGGACACATTAATCAGATTTACTTAAAGTGCGCATTTAACATGCTACGTTTCAGCAATGTACATGAATAGACAGAGCCCAAATTTTATGTCATCTGTTGAATATTGCAAGCGCATTTGTTTAATTGAATCTCAGTGTTATAATATAATTTTGTAAGAAGATACCGTGGCGTATTTGCTCAAAGCAAGAACTGTGGAGTCAGAAAAACAGCCCTTGCTGGGTAATGCCCGCACGCAACAATAGAGGAAATGTCACGATACGAGATGTGACGCGTACAACCGTTGCTATGGAACATTTCATTAAACAAGTTTCCGCGGAGACGAATTCATGCAACAGTTGAAGAGCTGTGTTTTCTGTGCAGTCCGTGCCGAAGGGTTATAAAATGGACAAAGAAGATCGTTGAAGTCAGTTGAGTTTCGAGACGCCAGCCTGACAGGATAAGGGCTTGGGAGTGGAGGCGTTGAATTGAGGAATTGAGGCATCAGAATTACTGAGTGCAGTTCAGCTGAATTGGAATTCTGGCTCTGAAGAAACTTTATGTGTGCTGTAGTACAGTGATATTTGGAGTGTGTAATTCAGTGAGATTGTGATAGTTCTCCCATGTTAAAATCCGTTGCCATGAATCGGCTAGTAGTTACTTGCTTACTTACTTACTCATGGAACTGAGCCCTTCTGGAGGAGCCGCAAATTCTGCAGCTTCTCAAGAATTCCCTAGCATTTTATGTAACCCGAAGGTTCATTACCGTGTTCACAAGAGACCTCCACTGGTCCCTATCCTGAACCAGATCAATCCAATCCATACCATTCCATCCTATCTCTCTGAGATCCATCTTAATATTGTCCACACACTTACGCCTTGGTCTTTCCAGTGGTCTCTTTCCTTCTGGCTTTCCCACCAATATTATATACTCATTCCTCGTCTCCCCCATTCGTTCTACATGCCCTGCCCACCTCTTGCTCCTTGACTTGATCATTGTAATTATACTTGGAGAAGAGAACAAGTTATGAAGCTCTTCATTGTGCAGGCTTGTGGAGACTGTAATATACTGAGGACACTAGTGGATGTACGTGTACAATGAATTGAAAAGTGTGGGAATCAACGATAGCACAGTATTACTTGTAGTTACGAGTAGAGTGTATAAGTGCAATAAATCCAATTATCCAATTAAAACCCCGCATAATGGTCACCCCTATACGTGACAGTACTCTTTAATGTCACCCCAGCAGTACATTTTGGAGGAATAGGAGAAAACCATACGGTACGATAATTATTCTGAAAGGAGCGCGGTTCGGTAAGCCTGTACGACTGAAAAAGTCTGACACAAATGATAATGGAACTTTACCACTCTCTTGATTTCTGACCTGATTACTTTCATTCTCGACGATGGATTGCACGTGACGTCGCTTCTGAGAAGGGATTGTGGCGCCAGCCTGTGAGACCCGTCATATCTCCAGCCTGACACAATGATGGAACTTAATGTAGCGTTAGGAGCGATCGTCTTAATATATTCAAGTTACGCAGTAGTCTCTCCTAGCTTCTTCGAGATTTGTTTCGACCAATCGGAAAAGAGGAAGAAATGGAAGACTTGTCATTTTACTGTTGTAGTTGTAGTTTTGTAAGGTGTAACGCTTTCTGAAGTCCTCAAGCAATTCCACTTACCAGACCTCGGGTCTCTGTTCGGAAAGTAACGTATTTTGCAGTTTGCCCTCAAGATTTTAGCCAACTTTGCATACTCTTACCAAGAGAAACATATGTAGGTATGTTACTCATCGCGTGCGTGTGTCCTGTCTCCGTTTAAAAATATTTATAAAATATGCCATGAATTCCATGCCGATAGAATTTACCCTACTTTCGTATTTTTAATTTATCGCTGTCAGTAATGACGACACGACTTGTTACTGTCTCCTTTAGAAGTCTCGGAACTTGTGTTTAAGTTCATTCAATTTTTAGTTTGTTCGCGCGGTTTTACACATTTCAGTGGCACACGAATAATGCTAGTTTGGTGGTGGCAGCCGTAATAATGATAATATCAAGCAGTAGTGATGGTGATGGTAGTGTCGGCGGTTGTAGTGGTTGTGATGATAATCATAAAAGAATAGTAGTGGTGGTGGTGGTCGTGGTCGTGGTCGTGTCGGTCATTGTAGTAATGGCGGCGGTGTTGATAATAATCGACAGGTTACGGGCTTCGCCGCTGAGGAATATGAGTTCGTTCCCCGGAAGGTGCGAGAGAGTCTTCCTTCTCCGCCTTTACACCGACTCAGGGGTACCGGACGCGCTTTCTCTGAGGCAGAACGGCCAGTGCTTGAAACCACATACCTCTGCCTGATTCCGATATAAAGAATACGTGGATCTCTACCGTCATTCTCCTGTACATCTTCACGGCGTGGTGGTAATTACTAAAGCACAGGGACACCTTTACCTTACACTAACAGCAGCAGTGGAAACAGCAGCGGCAGGAGCAACAACAACAACAATGTAACACAGTTCCTACTTCGCAGACAAGACCTAGCATTTCCATTACGAAGATCAGTCGGTTAATACTGTAATAGGAAGTAATCCGGTTTTACCATAACAAAACACATAAATAGGCAAAATACAGTATTCTCTCGTGATGGCGGTGGTGGCACATTCGTACATAGTAACCGCTGTGATTTTAGAGTCAAGTAGATTACAGTTTTGTAATCTAGCGAGTCTCTGTCGGGACTCGTGGTTTTGTGACGCCGTTTTACGTAACTTCTCTCTGTACGGCCGCGTTGTTTCCGGTTAATTTCTAGACCGCACGACTGGTGAGCAATCATCATTTCTTGACCACTTTTTTCTAAATAAAGTTCTTGTTTTTTTGCAGTAAATTTGTGCAGTTGACGAAACAGTAACAGCCAAGATACAATCGAATAAAATCAAGAGAAATGAGATGTAATGTCTGTAACCGTGGTTGAACACAAATTAGGTTCGTCCAATGCCCAAACAGTCCCATTCTGATACGCTATGCTACGCTAATTACACAGTGATCCGTCATAGTAGCAGTGGAAGCAGCCATTGGTTAGAGATTTAATATAATGTATCTGGAAAGTTAGCGTCGGCGCCACCCCAGAGGAACAAATCGAATGGAATCGAACGGGTAATTCAAATCAGATCATTCCAGTCGTGAAGGAGGGAGACGAGATTGAAAGAAACCGCGCGGAAAATGGAATTCGGGCACAGTCACATTCAAAGAATAGTAGCCCTGTCTTTCGTACAGTCCATCTGTTACTAACCTGTTCCTTTTCAGAGGGTCAGAGGAGGGGGCTGTGAACTTCATATTGATTTCCACCGAGGTGTAGCTGTCGACCCAACCACCAGAATTAGCGTACAAGTTTCATGTTTGGATATACATACAGACAGGCCGCGCCATAGCTCAAGCGCTTAGCTTCCCACCGCGGCGGCCCGTGTTCGATTCCGGGGGTCTGGTCAAGTGGGATTTGTGGTGGACAAAGTGGCGCTGGGGTAGGTTTTCTCCCAGTACTTCGGTTTCCACTGCCAATCTTCATCCACCAATTGCTCCACAATCACCCTCACCTACCATCTGGGGCTGGTACAATAGGCCAGAACTTGCCGCACTACAAGGGACTTTGTCCCACCCCACTAGCAATAAAAATACAGGCAGTTCTAATTAACTCCATGGATTAGAGACGTTCAATTTTCTTTTTATGTAACCCGAACGTCCATTACCACCTTATCAAGAGCCCGTTCTGGACATCAGAACCAAATGACCCAAGTCCGCATTTTTAAATCCTATTCATTTAATATCGATTTTAATATTATTCTGCCGGATATGGTAGCCGAGCAGTCTGAGGCGTGTACTGTCCTCGCTCGCTCGGAAGCCGGGATCGTAGGTTCGAATTCCGCACAAGGCATGGATATTTGGTATGTTTATGCGTTTATTCTTGTTTGTGTTGTCCTGTGATTAGGAAGAGGCCTTCTGACAAGCTGATCACTCGTCCAAGGAGTCCTACCGTCTGTTAAATTATAAAAAAAAAGCAACCTCGACACCGTGAAGGTATAAGAGGAATGGATTAAGCAAGTATTTTTTTATTGCTAGTGGGGTGGGACTGAGTCCCTTCTACTGCGGCCAATTCTGGCCTATTGTACCAGCCCCAGATGATAGGCGAGGGTGATTGTTGATCAATTGGTGGAATGAAGACTGGCAGGGGAAACCGAGGTACTCGGAGAAAACCCGCCGCAGAGCCACTTTGTCCACCACAAATCCTACTTGACCAGATCCGGGATCAAACTCGGGCTGCCGCGGTGGGAAGCCGGCGACTAACCATTTGAGCTATGGCGCGGCCATATTAAGCAAATAAGTAAGTTAGTATTATTCTTTCGTCCACAAAGTGGTCTTTTCCCTTCAGGCTTTCTAACTGTAACGTATATTAATTCCTGCCTACACTCAACACAGTGAGTTTATGTTTACCATGAACTTAGTGCCACTAGCAGGAATCGTTTCTTCAAAATAGGTCATTTGCTCTATATTTATCTCTGGTTAGATTTGTACTTAAGTAAAACTGTGTCCTCCGTTAACAAATTTCGTAGCTAAGGATTTAGTTGAGCAATTCAGTTAAACTGGAATTGTTCTTATTGGGCCGATTATTGGTATAAATTCTACTGAGTCTTGCCCTAATCCAATTTAATCTAGTTTATATCTCCAGGAACTGCGAGTGTTCTGCCGCAAGGGTGCATTGCACAAGGTTACGGTGCCGAACGAAGGAGGGTGTTAGAATAATTATGTTTATATCAGAATTAGAAAACCCTACGAAAAAATTATCAGTTCATATCTTGTCTAATGCTTAATGAAATGCAAGTGAAGATAATTTTATTGGTCAAGTCCAAATAAGTTATAAGTGGGAATGCGACATGAAATGAAATATGTGGAGGGGGCTGGACTGATTGGTCCCGTGACGTGCACGTGTCATATACTTCGAGTCCCATAACTGCATGGAACTGACCGGGAAAGAATTTACTTAATGGAGTTGGCTATTATATTTGCAACATAAGTTTAAATGCATTTAAAAATGTAATCGTTTTCTGTATGACATCTACTGAGAACCTAGGTATGTATCATCATAAACAGTTGAATGAACCAGCGACATGAGTACACTGCCAGATAAGAAACAACGTAGAAGTGTTGTTTAATTTAATTTCCTTGTAACATGACGTAGGAAAGGTTGCTGTAAGAGAGAGCGGTACGCGCCCCGCGAGCGGTGTAATCCCTCTGGGAACACCTGCAGGCCATTACAAGGAACGAGGCAGGTGCGGACTACACAGCTGTATTGCTTTAAATAGGGACAGATGCAACTTTGCCTGTGAGGTCTGATGGGGTAGCTCGGCGGCAGTTGTCATTTGACAACGCTGTTACAACTGTAAAGGCTTTACATCTTCGATTAATATATGAAATGATAGTGCACCTGAATAATTTAGATTTTGACTTCTGTCCCCGAGGTGACAGTTTCGAATGTCGATCTACACACACTACCGGTATCCTCACTTGAGTCTTTCATGGTTCTTGTCAGTCTCTCCATAGGAATGCCGGAAGTGTACATCAAGTTAGGCCTCGACTGCTTCCTCCAACATACTTTTCAATTCATTGTTAACTAAAGTATCCTGCATTCCCAATGAGGTTATTGGATTTTTCAATTGACCTAACCCTTCCAGCCGCACAAGGTCTTGGGTTCGACTCAGCCTCTAACAGAAATGAGTATCAGGAATCTTCCTGGGTGTAAAGGGCGATCTGCGCATAATGCTGACCTCACCGCCATCTGTCTAGAAAGTAGGAGAGTCCTGACGTCTCATAACCCCATGAGTCTCCAGGACCTGATACAAGGATACTTTTACCGCCATTCGACGCTCTATAGTCTGAGTTACTGTCAGGTATCATTAAATAAAGAACAAAATTAATATCATAGTGTATGTGTAGATTAAGAACTGTTAAGAAGATGATTGTGGCTAACACGGCATTAACAGTGCCCCATATATGTACATGCGGAATGCTTCACCTACACCAACTAAAGATGTACAACAGAATTATACATTTTTAGGTGATAATAAAATTAATGTATTTTCGAAACGTATACTGATGCACATATGAAACGCCTTGAAAACAGCATCTGATGATGTTCTGTATATGCTCCATTAATTACTCTGAAAATGCCAAAGCGACATTCGAACTCTTAATATATGCGCCACAACTGTGACCCATCTACGTTGAGTGTTCCTGTGCAATCCTTTTTCGGAGCCCTCGAATGAACTGTGGCATCGGAGGTTGCAGATATGTCCCCATAGGTAGAAGTCGCATGGAGCGAGGTCCGGGAACTTAGGGTATTGCTCGTCTTATTGAAGCTTTTGTGCTTGAGAGGGCATTTTCCTTTGACTGTTATCGAAACTCCACTCGCGGCTGGTTTGTTAGAATCAGTGTTGCCAACGAAGACTTAATGAGTATCATTGGGGGTTTCAGGTTCGCTCATGTTCGTATCTGTAACCGTTTCGAAAAGAAGCCAGTTCTTACCAGCCAAATTATAATAGCTCTGTGTTTTTGTAGCTGTTGGGCGTTAGTATATCAAACTCACTGATAATTTTTCTTAGAATCAAAAGAGATGGTAATAATTTATGAGGAAGTAGGCACAGCGGGGGAAGAAGCGTGTTCATGCGTGCAGTGGTCACACCGTCGCGACGTCTGTCAGGAGATACAGGAATTACAGGAACGTTTTGACGTGGGGATTGAGAGATGCCAGAAACGAAGCTGATTAATATGAAACATAGGAAGGGAAAGATTGGAACGGTTCATATCCTATGAAGAATTGTTGCCCGTTTGTGAAATACTCATGTCATCCTATCATTTAATTCTTATTACATATATTACGTTATTAATAATTGTGATTAAAGGAGCGATATGTCAGCAATAAGTAGCGTTAGATGCTGACTTATGGAGAGACATCGGGAAATGAAAGGAAGTGTTTGTGATAGAAAAATGGTACGTTTGTAAGGGGTAAAATTTTACCCGTGCCATAAGCACCACGGCGTTGAGACGTATTGGCAGCACCCTCACGCATTCTGGATTTCTGTAGGAGGGGATAAAGGTTGTTCTGTTGTATCCTCAGGGGAAGAACCGTTGCTGGCATCTGTGTAGGCCTCAGAAGCGTTTAACGTGTGGACACTGTAAATAAAGCCTCTAAAGCACCAGATGGGATTAGGAGAGTGTCATCCAGGCTGTACTGGGTTGCTGGTCCCAGGAAAAGAAGATTGACATAGGAAAACAGCGCTTGTAGGGGCTGCTTGGTCTTGAGCATGCCCAGTAGTTGCACCACGGTTAGTATTCTGCTCGAAGCATGGACAACGTTTTCGTGTTCACGTTCTATACCATGATTTGTGCGTCTATCCAGAAAGTCCCAGCGCTTAATAAGAACTTAGGAAGGCTTGCATTTTTGTTTTTCACGTTTTTAGTTTATTTGGCTACACTGTCATAACAAAAAGTGCATAGCGCCGAAGGACTGGAAGGTTGCGAATAATATAGTGGATATTATGTGGGAGGAGGCGGTGGTGACCTAATTTAAGATAGGTGAATGGAATTTGCCTGGAGCGATTGAGGAAAACCACGTTAAATCTCGGCCGAGGCATTCGTTGTCCCGGCCGACGTTCGAACTGACCACCGCCCGAACGCAAGCCAGAAGCAGTTTTGTCGCGGAGGCTAGATGTAGCATCGCACCTCTCGCCAGGAAGAGAAGGAAGTGATGGTGCTTGGGGAAATTGGCGAAAGGCCTGTCAGAAGTGACGAGTAAATAAAGGGAACAGACATGTGGTTATTACATATGCCCTTGGAATGATTGGGTTGTTTCCTGCTCAGTCGCTGTGTGCTGAACCGACTGACTTTGTAATTGTCAGTGTCTTGCATTGGCAAGTACGTTTGGTAGATATGTATAATACAGTATTTTAAACGCAACGTTTTATATGTTGTTAATTATAGCATGTTTCGGCCACATGGAACCATCATCAAGTACGTATGATGATTCCTATAAATTGTTGTACTGTAGTGTGATATTTCATAGCAGGCAAGACGTGTATATCTATTTTTTTTAATCCTGTTTTGGTTATTATTAAAATAATTAAAAAAAAACTGTGTGTTCTTCTCTATTCTCTGTTTTTGTGTTCTGTTTTGCTGTCGCGGCGGATATATATATATATACTATATATTTATTTATTTATTTCCGGGATGTTATGGAATGGTTCCAAACGCATTAGCCACGCCTACGAGATGTTGCATTTACAAGGCTTATTACACGCATGCACGAAGTGATCAACTAGTGCAACTGGATGCTTCGATACAATGTATGAATTGTCAGATCCATATTGAAGGCTGAATATGTAAGATATTTTTCATTTTATTTTATGCAAATTATGATTTTATATGACATCCATCATATACGCAGGGCTTATTAATGACAGATGGAAGTCTTTATGTGTACAGTTCCCTCTAATAACATCGATGAAGTAATTCAGTATGTCAGAAGCTGAACTGTTTGTAAATTGAATAAACGAAACATCGGAACATAGTGTACGTATATTAGGTTCAATTGGTGCTTTCACAGTGATGGAGTGGACTCCCATATTCAAAGTCCAGGCTGTAGTTGCTGTTTTAATGGTGGCATTCCATTGTAGGCCTCCAGTCTGTGGCAGAGATGTTGTGTTTCGTAAGAAGCCGTTGGTGTGGGATTTCAAGAGTATGTTATAATTGTGATCAACATGTTCTACAGAGCCGAGCGGTCTAAGGCATGCACTGTTTTCGCTCGCTTGGAAACCGGGATCGTGGGTTCGAATCCCACTCAGGGCATCGATGTTTAGTTACTATAGGATTCTGACGATGGTGTATAACACACTGATATGTTGGGATTTTGGACTTTATCCATCGTCCTGGTTTTTAAGATAACAAATAAAAACACGACGTTTCGGAAACTGGATCTGTTTCCGTCCTCAGGTGAAGGAAAACACCTATTCAGTTGGGTCCCTTAGAAAGAGCTAGCCTCAATCANATCTTAAAAACCAGGACGATGGATAAAGTCCAAAATCCCAACGTATCAGTGCATCGATGTTTAGTTTGTGTGTGTGTGTTTTTCTGTGTTTGTGTACAGGTAGAGGCCTTGCCACGAGCTGATCACCCGTCCAAGGAGTCCTACCAAATGTGTAAGATGTAGAAAAACCGAAGTGAACGGAGAAGTTCATGGAGGTAGGCCTAGGCCCACTGGGGCTGTAGTGCCAAGGAAAAAAATATGATTAGATGTTACGCCATTATTTATTGAGTCGAGTTTTGTACCACTGTTTTCAAAATGATAGTCATATGTTAAGCTAGTAAATAAAGAAATGTGAAGAAGGTTGGTTATCAGTTGGATGTGGCGCCATTCCGCCCCTGTGTGAGCATAGTGTGCTGTTAAGGTGGTACATGGAATTTTAAGCCCTTTAAAAGCGAATCAAAGCTCTCAGCATTCCAGGGCAGAAAGCGTTAATAAAACAACATAGCTGTGGGGTGAGGCTGTAAGCGTGGAATTAACTACACCCCTCAATACAAGATGCACGCATCCTCCAGGCTTATCATTGTACTTGTTGCTATGGCGACGGTAAATTTGTAGTGAACCTCGTTTCTAGTCTTATTTCTTGAAAAGAAATATATTATCGTGTACATTAACAAGAACCCTCTTGTTTATGCTTAATACGTCTATATGTAGGTCCATTGAGAATAAAGAGGCTCCCTTTTCTCATATAACTCGTTAGTTTTATAGCACGGTTATCATGTATGTAGTGTCTAGGACAGAGTAAGTGTTTACAGCGAAATCTGTGGACCTAATCATAATTCTGAATTCATTGTGTCTGGGGTAAGAGGTTCGATAATTCTCGTTACGAAATCGAATAACAGGTTCACATTTCGAGCCCCATAGTCCTGTTGATACTTTCAGACTAAAACGAAGACGGAGGCAGAAAAAATCAAGAAAGGAAAGAATAAACAGATGGAAAAGCAAAAGAGGCAGAGTTTGAAAAGACACACTAAGGAAGACAGGAAAAGAGAATTGACAAAGAGAGAGAAAGGAATAAAATTGAAATAAATGAACATGAGTTGGCGTGACTGGCAGACAGACGCATGCGTTAAACTGTACATCTGACATAGCCGCTGCTATGCAAAATCTGCTTCCAACAGTTCGTGTGTAACGGTGGAAACTCCGCTGTTAGGTTGCTAGTCACTGTATAGCGATGGATGCCCTCCGATTATAGCATTGTAGCGGGAACGTTGGTCGTTGCCTAGGAAATCAACCCTGATCTCGTCACACACTCCGAATTCTGGCGGCACGCCACAATATTACCGTCTTCTGGTATATCACGCCGTGTAGATGATTACGAAGATTTGAAAGAGCCTGTTGCCTCCATTATTCGGGTCGAAAACGTTCCTCCCTAAGATCTGATATTTCCACGTCGATGGTCATGAAAAATTCTGTCCTTTGCCATATGATGCCGTGTAGTCTGTTGAAAGTTATTCGACTTTTTGGGGGGACATGTCTCCATATTCCGGCTTAGGAGTATGCCAAGCAAGAAACCAGCATGAAGTAGGCAGCAAGAAGAACTTTGCTTTCATACTGGTTTATTGCTTGGCTTACTCTTGAACCCTGAAGATGAAGTCATATTACTCCGAAACGTCAGTTGTCTTTCGGCGGACTACACGGCGTTATTTCACAGAAGATAGAGCTCTTCGTCCATCCGCAACGTTGGTATCCACGAACCACACTACAAGGCGACACATCTGTAATGACGACAACTCAGCGTTCACCACCATGAGAACCCCAGTTCTCTTTTCCAGAAGTAAAGTAACTTTTCTCGATACAACCCACGTATTACGATACGTGGGTTGTATTAACCATCACATTCGGTGTACTTCCTTGTTTATAGTAGTCCCAACGTATCTCTGAATAATTCATTATTTGTAGGGAGTTAAGCCATGTTAGTTGTGTTCCTTGTCACAACGGCGTGGCGCGTCCTCAGGTTGCGGATGGAGGGTAGCTGCGAATATACCGAAAAGAACAGTTGCGGGCAGCCGGCAAGAGGTAGTCCTCCAGCTTGGGGGTTGGTCGTGGGGCTAGAAAATCCTCGTCATAAAAAATAAGCGTGTTACGAATTGTCACACAGGGCTCGGACTTGGACGGATTCTTTGGATAAACGACGGAGCTAAGGAAAAAGGACATGAGATTTGGCACATGGAAAGTAAGAAGTCTGTATAGGGCACGTTCGCTCCTGACAGTTCCCAAAGAAATATAAAAATATATAGTAGATTTATTGGGTGTACAGGACGTCAGATGGGATAGAGGTGGCACCTAACCACCACTGTAACAGATTTGATCAAAGCATTGCCAGGCTCAGTAAACACCTCCCAACATGCAACAGTATAAGGGAAACTGTGTTTTCTATGTGGTCTGCCCTAAGCAAACTCACGGAACAGTAGGGCGTCTAATGCTAGGTAACGAAGCTGTAAACACGTGTCCTTAACAATCGAAGGCTGTGTTTTCCGTGGGGTCTGTGCAGAGTGCTTATAAGGAAGTGAATTCAGAAACAAGTTAGTTCAGGGCAGTTGCGAGTCAGTTCTCTGTAGGTCCCGGAACTTCGATACATTTCTACCAGACTACACAGCCTTACATCCCACAATATATATATAGTATTCATAGTTACCAGCGTGAGAACAAGAAATCTCACAAATGAAAGTCATCTTTTTTTTTATTGTCCTCTCGAACGCATACTCTATCTTACATCCGCATCTTCAGTAGCACTTAAATGGCGGCCGAGGTGCACTTATCTGCCAGGTGTGAATCTGATTTTCTTGTTACAGGTGAGGACCTGCCTTTGTACAACGGCAGCCATAGACATTCGCCTCGCAAGGAGTACAAGTCAGCCTGGTAATGTACAGACCTGGTCGCACATTAATTAAACAGTATTCGTTATACAATTTTGTGTTTTTGTGTTACGATTTCATATTCCGTCAGGATTTTATTTTATTTCCGGTTTGAAAATTATAGGCCACGGAAACCCCGATAATAGTTTAGAATCACCCCGTATTTTTTCGTCCATATTTACATGTTGTTTCTTTGGCATCTGAGAGTCCTAGGACTTTCACGGAACGATTTTTTTTTTTGCGTCAACCATATTTAGAAAATTTCATTCTGCGTAATTCTCACTGCTTCTTATAGTTGAATTGGTTTAATTCGCAGGGAAACTCGGACATCCCGTGTTCTTAGATTGATGGTGTGTTACATTGTCGTGTATTATACTTGCTTCTTCTACAGAATGTTTCGACCTTGTAACGCCATCCTCAGGTATATTTTATACGCTGTTGCTGCACTGTATTGTTTTTTTTTTTTTTAGTTGTAAAATATTGTTCACACTAGGTTTTTTTATTGCTAGTGGGGTGGGACTAAGTCCCTTGCACTGCGGCCACTTCTGGCCAATTGTACCAATTGATAGGTGAGGGTGATTGTGGACCAATTGGTGGAATGAAGATTGGCAGGGAAAGCCGAAGTACTCGGAGAAAACCTGCCACAGCGCCACTTTGTCCACCACAAATCCCACTTGACCAGACCCGGGATCGAACCCGGGCCGCCTCGATGGGAAGCCAGCGAATAACCGCTTGAGCTATGGCGCCACCTTCCCACTAGGTTAAAATTGGATCTAAATTTTTGATGAATTCGCTGCCCCCGTGAATCAAGCGATTATACAGTGGAGCAGGATGCGAAGATATACAAGTAGTACTAACTCCGACCTTCTAGGCGCCTTGAAAGTAAATGTGTAGAGATTGATTTAGTACGTATAGTATCGATTGACAGGCTAGCGGCGTTTGATGAATTTGGAAGGGTGTGGAAAGAAATGGCTGTAGCAAACTTTAAGCTGGTATCCCCCAGTATTCATCAGCGTATCGATTGGAGCTACCAAGAAACACAGTCCAGGGGTTAAGTTCTGAATTCGGGACCTCCGGAAGAGAAAGCCGTAGCTAGGCACGTTTTCTGTGAGAGAAATGGTTGCTGAAAAAAGGAAGACTTTCAAAAAGTGAATAAGAATATCTTTATAAAATCGGCCTGTTGCAGAGCAGTATCTCCTGGGATATGACGCCGTGTATTATGATAGATGTTTACCGACGTTTCGGAGGAATGTACTGCCTCCATCTTTAGGGTCGATGAGTAAGCCGAAAAATCCAGTAGCAAGCGAAATGGCTTATTCTTCGACCCTGAGGATGGAGGTATTACACTTCTCCGGAACGTCTACCAGACTACACAGCGTCAGTTCACTGAAGGTATTGTCCTTTATAGTCACTACCTTAAGAACCTCCAATCTGACACTGATATGTTGGGATTTTGGACTTTATCCATCGTCCTGGTTTTTAAGATAACAAATAAAAACACGACGTTTCGGAAACTGGATCTGTTTCCGTCCTCAGGTGAAGGAAAACACCTGTTCAGTTGGGTCCCTTAGAAAGAGCTAGCCTCAATCACTGGACAAACCAATGTCACAAAACATGAAGATTATAAACACCTGAGACCAGGCTAAGTCCATGAGAGCTAATAAGAAAAATATTCATAACAAATTGTAGCAAACACAAGCGTGGAACCAGGATAGATAGATCTGTAGAAATTTATGCCACGAAACTAAACTCATAACCAGGTCCATGACCCCACGGCATGGAATAGAAAGAAGAACTAGTAACAAAAACTAATAGTGTTTAACCAGCGTCAGCAATGGAGTAAATCACGTCTATCTAATTTAGAACTTAATGGAAATAAATAAAAGCATATATCACATCATACAGATCTTCTATGTGAATTGGTGACTTCATTGCTGATAATGGGGATCCAAATGGGAGAAAAGTCCAAACTGGGTTGGCTAATTGGGTTGGCCGAGCATGCCATATGGGCCGCTTCCTTGTATTTCCTATACCTGATGTGGCTTTCAATATCCAAAATCTTAGCTTCATCCCAGCCTACCCTATGTCCCTCTTCATAGGCATGTTGAGCTAGTTTAGATTTTTCTAGAAGACCTTCTTTTAGGTTATGCCTATGTTCCCGGAGCCGCACGGCCAGAGGTCTGCCTGTTTCGCCAATGTAGCTTCTGCCACATTCACAGTCCAAAATCCCAACATATCAGTGTGTTATACACCATCGTCAGAATCCTATAGTAACTACTCCAATCTGACATTTGAAACATGTTCATTAGCTTTTAAAGTTAAGTAATTAATTCCTAGCATCGTGAACTCTGAAATGTAGTAACAGGTTTTGAGATGGAGCAATGCAGTGCAAACATTCTGGTCTCCCTGAAAATCACTACATAGCAATGTTATCCTACCCGCGGAGTGCCTACTCGATACATATCAGCCAAGCGCTCCTGTGCTCATGCGATTATGCGCAGCGCACAAGTGTGTGTCTGTAGCAGTGCGGTGAGCGCAAGATGCTTGAAGCAGCATATCATGAAGAAGTGTGACTTTCGAAGAACTGTACGATTCACTCGAGCAGGTTTGCTGAAGCATTGCTATATGTATATTTCACTTCTATTGGCGGGTTCTCGTTCTGAGTCTTGTAAAGCCTTTTCGTGATTTTATCCAGCGTTTCTTTGCGTGTTATGGTGTAGGGCCATAGCCATCCTTATGCATTCATTCTAATTCACTGTAGATATGACCTCCTCTGAATGTAGTGTTCTTAGCTTAGCAACGACATCTGTTATTCACGCTTTATAAACCTTGTCTAACTCTTCAGTTCATGTTCCATATATTTTACTACCCAAGGATCGGTCGGACGTAGTGGTTGTCACGAGGCATGAACCCCGGACCAATGTGCATACTCAACTCTCACAAAATAGCCATCATAGTGTTACATTTGGAGATTCAGCGGCGTACTGGCACCGATTTACGGCATCAGGTGCGTGGACTTAATGACGCTTGTAACAGCAACGGAGAATGAAGAGGCAGTCGTGCCCTGTTTTATGGTTCCAGTGCTTGGAGGGACTGAGGATAAAATCGTTGATATTTGTAGGTTATTTCACGGAGCAGCATTCAAATCAGTGCAACAGGACGCTAAAATATAACATTATTTCACGACGCTTCAGACTGTACAGCGTTGAATGATTATATGATAGAGAATGATACAATTTAGAGAATATGGAAGAAGTGGGCGTGACCCAGTTTAATTTAAGGTAAAGGTATAAAGTTGTCCCCATGCTTAACTAATTAGGCACTACGCCATGAAGGCGTATGGGGAGTGGATGTATAGACCCACATTTTCTTGACATTGGCGCTAGTTATATGTGAATGGTTAGCTTCATGCCCCGGCCGCTTTACCTCCGGGGAAGGAGCCCCCGGTAACCATCGGATAGGAGGTTGGGTGAACCTCAGAGCCGGTCTGGACGACACGGAGAAGTGAAAATTCTTGAGCCTACCGGGACTCGAACTGCGACCCCTCGGTCCTCCAGCCATTAGCTGGTTACTATACCGACTGAGTTGTCTGAATCGACCCAGTTTAATGTGCGTTTTTGATATCTGCCTTGAGGGACTGAGAGAAACTGAAGAAACCCTCTAGATTTGAAACGGCCATTTGTCGAATACATGGAAGTTGGGTTACCGCTTGAGCCAGCGTGCTCAGTGGAAAGCCACAGACACCGTGTTCAACATAACCGACCTTCAGACCAAAATTACAATCCGGGATCTCCCCCAAAAAAGCGGTAATCGGTACGGCGCCTTCTGCAGTTTGTCATTCTACACATGACAGGGCGGTGCTCAGCGCAGTTTAGAAGTCCTGTGATAGATTGACCACCCTTTCCCCCTTCAAGTGATGCTGACGTTGCAATGTGGGGATGTTGTATGTCCTACGTAACGTGTGAATAATTTAATAACGTCGCCCGGTTGCTTTCGGGGTCGAGTTACATGGTTGTGATTGATGTATTTATTCCTATTGGGGATGTTGGGAGTTAGTTTTTTCTGAACTCTTGATTGCGGTAAAGGACGGTTGATTTGAAACGGTGCTTATCACGTGTCTCAGAGCACTGGATTGTGTGTGAAGTTGGTAATAATGCCTTTGAAGGAAGTGTACCTACACAGTGAACGAAACGTCTGGTCGCATGTCCTCCCACATGTTTCATCTCTGAATCACGTCAAGGGGTTTCGATTAAATTTGATATTTCGGATCTAAACCAAAGACCATCGCTGGGATTTCGTTTAGTATCGGCCAGCCATATCGTACTCAGGTGCAACTTTTATCAGTTTTGTGAAAAGCGTGTCATCATCTTTTCCACATCGTCCAGACCGGCTCTTGGGTCCACCCAACCTCCTGTCCAATGAGCACGAGGGGCTGTTTCCCCGGAGATAAAGCGACCGGGACATGAAGATCACCACTCACCTCTAACTAGTGCCGGCTCAAGAAAATGTGGATCTATACATCCACATCCCCATACGCCTTCATAGCCTAGTGCTTAATTAG
Organism: Cryptotermes secundus; assembly: GCF_002891405.2. Classification (NCBI taxonomy): domain Eukaryota; kingdom Metazoa; phylum Arthropoda; class Insecta; order Blattodea; family Kalotermitidae; genus Cryptotermes; species Cryptotermes secundus. Next base: position 692,882 of record NW_019743672.1, read on the forward strand.
TTAAGCACAGGAACAACTTTTCTTTTTATGTCATCTCACAAGGAATTGGTGATTTAGTGATTACCATAACTCTGATCTAGTTATTCGAAAGGGCCTGATTTCGATTCCAACTCCTGATGGTGTTCTTCCCAGAGTATCCCAGTAGGAGCAGAATTATTCACCTGAAGACGGAAATAGATCCATTTTTTATTTCATGACACCCTCGGTATCTGGACTGTGTAGTGTCGCCTAATAAAATGACCGATGAAAAATAAATGGGAAAGAAACGTTTGTAGCCTAATCGACGTACTGTCCCGCCTTTTGCCTGCGTGGCTTACGAAGATCGCGAAAGACGTGAGTCAGGACAGCGCAGCGCCCCGGCCACGATTCGAAAAGAGCACCCTCTGATTACAAGTCCAAAGCGTTGATCCAACATTCGATACGTCACACACTGGACAACACGGCACTGATGAAAGTTACAGTTATTCCTTTGCTTCATTAGGCAACACGCCATTGAGACGTATAAGGAAGTGGAGGTATAGCTGCATCCAGTCCCATATGGAGGGGGGCTCAGCAGAGCAATTTGGTCCAGGCCTCTGGCCTGAGGGGGGGGGGCATATATAATTATTTAATTTGAAAATTGCACTAAGTAAGGGAGAATGTGGGAAGTCCGTTTAATTGAATTGTTTACTTATTATTCTTGGTTTTTCGACGATATTCGTCTCTGCTCCTTATGTAATTTCAAATAAAATCGTTTTGCATTATTTTCCATAAGCTGCACTGTGCCTCTCGAGATAATTAGTCATGAATGCATTTTAATATTATTAAGGTATGTGTTTATATAACTTTCTAGTATCATGTGAGGGTGGGTGGGGGGCGGACAGTTATGACTGGTCCGGGCCTTCAGGCCCTGGCTGCATCGATTCTTGACCTCGGGCACTTCATGGAGTTGAAAGGTCAGGTTCAAGTCCCAACACTGCTTCCCCCGGGAAAGAGTTATGGGTATCCGCTTGTCAGAAGGCTGGGTGGGCCGCAGTGGCCGCAATGTGTGTCTGGATGCTTCGGAGGAGAGAAGGATCTTTTGCCCCAGCACTTATTGAGCTCTGTTAACTCCATTGAAACGTGTTTAGACGTAGTACACCTATATTTAATGAAATACAAGGAAAATGTGATTTACGTTTCTGCGCAGTGCCATGCAGAAGTTATTTATGCTTTGTCAGCAACCGAGTTTGTGGCCTAGTGAAGTGTGTCCGCAGTTTGTGGACACGAAGGATAATCGAGCATTCAAAACCGCTAGTAGAGGTTTTGGAATATATTGTCACGTGTTTGAGTATTACTATAGGTGGGGTTTGGATTATTAATTGGATTCATTGACCACGTATACAATTCACTACAACAGGCACTGAGTCTTTTGAGCCTGCTGTGTCCTCATCAGTCGTTGCTCGGCAACGGCTTCAACGGCTGACTTTCCCCTTATTCTGGGTTCCCGAATTATCCGCGTGCCTCACCTACAAGCTTGTAGCAGCAGCAGCTCACAACGACTGAACTGTAGTTCTCTGCCTCACTAACTCACCAACCAGCTCCTAACTTGCATGCACTACACTGCACTGTGCTAACTGGATTGGCTGTTAATTTGCTGCTAGCCCTCGCCATCACAAATCAGAGTCAAAGTTATGTTACGGCCAACGGATAGTCGGCCAGTCTGTCTTGGAATAGACTAGAGCACCCATCTTTGGCTTAAAACAAGATCTCTCTGACGAGAGGACGGGTCTGACGTTTACCAGAGTCACAGTCAGCATTAATAAGTCTGTTGTCAGCATAAACTCGGCCGGTCACATAATATAGCCTTGGAGTGGACCACATAGAAAACACCATCTCCAACAGTACTTCCATTGTTGCACGCGAGACGCTTCCTAGCAACTATCGTTGTCTCGTTTGTTTCGCAATTGTTGCTAAGCAACAGAAGGTCTATACACCACAATATGTATAGGGGTGCTCTGCGTAGGAATTTATTTTGCATATAACTGTGCTCTTTGATGAATGAGTTGCAAAAAAGTCAGTTAACTTGTTTGTAAAATATACAGTAAAGTACTTTAGAAATTTCGTCATTGCTTACTGAATTTACAAAAATTGTATGAAGTGTCATCCTGCACCTTCATTGCGCAACTCAGAATGCCGTGATACCGTTCTGTAAATCGATTGGCAGATGTAAGTCTGATTATTCCCATTAAAACGAGAGAATATCATAGGTTAACTGACTTCTATGCCGGTCTGTATGTAGAGAGTTCCAATCAGTAGGTCTGAATAAGACGCTGCATATAACGAAATCTTCTGGTCCAAAATTAATATGAATTAATATGATCATCATCGAAGACTGTCATGGGGGGGGGCGGAAACATCGAAACATTCTATATTTTTTTCACATCGCTGAGGTATTCTCTCTGAGAGGATTTGAAATAAGATTAGAAATAATTTTTAAATACGCCATATGTTTGGTATATTTGGCAAACACACTGCATAATTCTGTTGCTAGTCCACTGTGGTTTTGTGTACGCGTGTTCAGAACATAATGCCAGGAATCTGAATTTATTTTGTTTACCTAACGTGGAGAACCCATATAAAAGCTAAGAGAAGTCAACTAGAGCTCAAAACCAGAAATATGAATTGGCTAATCGACAAAAAATCACAGCTATCTCTTGAAAACAAAATAATCCTATACAAAACAATAATCAAACCAGTCTGGACCTACGGGATAGAGTTATGGGGATGCAGCAAACCTTTCAACACAAATATTCTCGAAACATTCCAATCCAAAACGCTAAGAAAACTAGTTAATGCTCCCTGGTACGTATCAAACGCTACCTTACACAATGATCTAAGCATACCATATGTAACAGAAGTCATCAGAGCCTACGCGGAGAAACACAAAAACCGGACCACTCAAAACAACAACCAACAACCTCTTCAACCAATCAGCAATAGGAAGAAGACTAAATAGAATGTGGCCAGAGGATCTCATTAGGTAAGCTCCAGAGAATCATCGGAGGATGATACCTGCTTCATTATTACACACACCCAGCCCTTTTACTAATTACTCTATTTATGTATATTGAGTAGACTGGAAAATAAAAAAAAGTTTTTGAATTTTGAACGAACTCGACGTAATTTTTTTCATGTCATAATGAGCCTCCCATAGGCTTAAGCAGGAGGACGGGTAGATGACCTCTTTGTTGTGTTATGTTGATTGTACGTAATTGACCTCCATGGAAGTTTGAAATAGATTTTTGTACTGCTAGGGTAAAAAAAGTTGTCCCTGTGCGTAACCAGTTAAGCATTACGCCATGAAGGCATATGGGGGAGTGGATGTTTAGATCCACATTTTCTTTCGGCACTAGTTGGAGATGAGTGTTGAGCTTCACGCCCCAGCCGGTTTATCTTCGGGAAAGGACCCCTTGTACCCATTGGATAGGAGGCTAGGTGTGCCCCAGAGCCTGTCTGGACGACGTGGAGGAGAGAAAATTCTTGACCCTATCGGGACTCGAACTCCGAGCCATCGGTCATCCAGCCCGTAGCCAGTCGCTAAACCGACTACGCTATCCGGTTAGGGAAGTTATAAGACCTCTGAACATTCGGACTGCTTTTGAACAGGGCCTGAAATGAATCAGCTTCTTCCATTTTTCCCTCGCGTGGTGTTTACGGAATGCAGCTAATTTTGCAAATGTATACACAGTTTATATTTTAACAGCCGCTTGATGCAATATTAAGAAGCTTTTAGAGAAATGAGCTACCGCCACATGACAGCTTCTCGTCAACTTGCCGACTCTGTTTGCTCAGAACGGTGTGTTAGCCCGTTCATGATAGAAATGATAAACTAGGAGATACACTGAAGCGCTGACACTTCTTATTAAAGACAATTCTGTTTCACCGACTTCGCGATTTTATTTTTGGCTTAGCATTTGATCGTGTTAGGAAGATTGCAGGTTCGATTCTCCGCACTGAAACTGGCTATTCCGAATTATTTCTATAATTATATTTAGTAATTCCTGAGAATTAATCAGTTATTATGTTCCGTCTAAATCAGCACAGAATTTAATTTATTGTATTAAAATCACATTATGTTTGGACAATTTTATCTGGTCATCATCAGGTGAATACAAATACTTAATGAGTGCTCTGTTTAAATTCAATAGCTTTACATCTGATATGGGCCCATATTTACAGTGGTTTCTGTTTGATAACAGTAGTCGCATGCATCCTGAGAATGCTTGGGTGATACTTGTAACCGACTCAAAACCATTTTTCTCCCACATTTTGTCGAATTGCTCATTTGGAATCCTCAGTAGTGTTTTCTTTTTCCTTGGCACTACAGCCCCAGTGGGCCTAGGCCTACCTCCATGAACTTCTCCGTTCACTTCGGTTTTTCTACATCTTACACATTCGGTAGGACTCCTTGAGCGGGTGATCAGCTCGTCGCAAGGCCTCTACCTGTACACAAACACAGAAAAATGCACACCAAACATGCATGCCCTGAGTTGGACTCGAACCCACTATCCCGGTTTCCAAGCGAGCGAAGACAGTACATGCCTTAGACCGCTCGGCTACCGTGACCGGCCCTCAGTACTGTTGCCTCTGTATAATTAGCATAATTTAAATTTGAAATGAACTAAGAAATGAGGGAGTTCACCAGCTTCGGTTTCGTCCTTGACAACCACTTGCCACCTGCTCCCACGCTGGTATTTTGTTCGGCTTACTCCATCCTGAAGATGGTGGCGATATGTTGCTCCGACACATCGGTTGACTTTCTACGGAATGCACGGCGTTACGTCCCAGAAGATAGTAGTCTTCGTAACTATCACCGTGAACCTCAGATCTTACGTTACTCATTCATGTTTGAATAATGCCATCACTTATTATTATTATTATTATTGGAGGGGGTGGGTTTCCCCATGCACCGCGACCAGTGGTCTATTGTACGTCCCCCTGTGATATTCTACCAGTCTCTATACCCTACTGGTATTGGTGCGTGCCATCAGTCCCGACTCAGCCAGCGAGTTCGGCCTCTACTGGCTGAGCGGTATCTAGATGCTTCCCCCATCTACCAGAGGCGTTAGAGGCTATTGTTGGGCGGGAAATGTCCTTATAAATGTGGCTAAGAGGCCTCCTTGAGACATGAGGTTCTTTTACGTGCCGTAAAGCTACGACACGGGACCCACGGCTTAAAGTCCCTCCCGGAGGACTTGTTCCCTGAATTTTTCCGCCCTTAAAAATTCCACGACCTCCGCCGGGTTTGAACCCGCGTACCTTGAGTCATGAGGTGGGAACGTTACCCCTAGACTACGGAGGCCGCTATGCCATCACTTGGTACTGCATCTTGATCAAACTGAAGTATACCTGGTGATTGTTAATTAAAGGGGGGGGGGAGGAAGAAGGCCTTGAGGATTTCGGAATGAATGAATAAGAAGAAGAAGAAGTGGACGCGATTAGGATCCGTTTTTCGAAGTCCAGTGGTGGACATTTGTAATCGCAGAGTTGAACCTACAGATGTTATAAAAGGTAAAGCTGTCCCTGCGCTTAATTAGTTAAGAATTACTCCATGAAAACACATGGGGGAGTTGAGGTAAAACTCCATTTTTCTTGACCTCTGCACTAGATGGAGGTGAGTGGTCAGCTTCACGACCCAGCAGCTTTACCCCCTGGGAGAGTGCCCCCTGAACCCGGGGCCCCAGTGTCGGTCTGGACTCTGGAGAATTGAAGAATCTTGCACCGCCGGGAATCGAATTTGGTCCGTCCAGCCCGTGGCCCTTCGCTATACCAACTGAACTATCCCGACTCATATATACCGATATCATAGTTGGTAGGCCTTTGAGGTAGTTTGTCCATGTTTGTGCTTTATTCTAGTTCATATGCGGATGTTTTTATTTATATCAATAATTTCAAATTCGTCGCGCATTTACACCTTATAAACACCACTAGAGAAAGCTCTAGTCACTACAATGATAGGAATACTTCCATTTAAATTCTCTGTAATTTCGGTTTCGCCTAGTCGCGTATTCATAAGTAATTTTTTGTTGCCTAGAAACTAGGCTCTGTGACAGCGCACGTCTTGCGAATGTGATAAATGCCTACAGATTACCTTATGCCATGAAGTAGTTTCCTGGCAGGTATTGACAAATGACTGTAATTAAAACTCTGTTCATTAATAAGAAGAAACTTGGCTGACAGCAACACTATGTTTTATAGACTGACGAGGAAAAACGGCTCTGTTCAGGCTATAGCTATTCAATACGCAACGTTCAATGAAACTGTAGAATAAGCTGTATATTTCACGCATACGTAATTCGTCTTCTGGTGCGCCTTTCCGCAGGCACAAACGTTCAGCTTGAAAATCCACTCCTGGCTTTCGGTTTATGTTCTGTTATATTCTTTGTACTGAGTCCTGGATCTTATTTCTTTACTGTTTAGGCTGTCCTCCACAATCAGCACTAACATTGATAGCTCTCCTACAGGGATAGTGTCTCAAATTAGGTCAGTCGTAAGCCTCTACATACACAAGACAACACAAATACAAAATGTGTGCTACGAGTGGGTTTTGAATCCACGACTCCAGTGTTCGGACGCTCCAAGACAGTACGCAGCTCAGACCCAGCGCGTGCTTAGTTCGGCAGCTGTGGACATCAAGGATTGAAATGCGTATGTAGGATCCTTGATGCCTAGAATAACAAATGCAGCGCTTTCACCACTTTTCCTTAGATTCAAAACTGCAGCACATTCTAAACATCGTCGGTCGTTTAGAAATGACTTACACTGTATTATTGGGGGGGGGGGACTGATGTAAGTAATATTCTGCACAAATTATATACTCGGTAAAATGATGTGCAAAAGTGACCAGTTGTGAAATCGCATTTTCTTCTATGGTGAAATATAGGACGATGCTAACTGTAATTTATGGACAGACGTGAACCAAGATGCAGGCATCGATTGAAAACCCAGCTACTGAGTAACCTCTCGTACGGCTCAGACATACGTGTACGAGTATCTTTACTTGCATTAAATCTATTTAATAATGACAGTAGTAACAGCACTGAATATATTCCATGGCCTGTAGTCCGCAAGCGAACTATACCGACCGAGCAACCGCCGCTTGTCGGCGAAGTTAGTGCAAACTTTTGCGGGTAGAGGGTGTCGCGTGGTCAGCGCAACGGACCCACACGGCCGTTAATTTCGGTTTTTAGACCGGAGCCGCTTTTCCTTGAAATAGCTCCCCAGTTATCCTCACGAGGCTTAGTGGACCCCGTTCCAGACCCACTAATTCTAAGAAAATCTAGTAGCGCCGGGAATCGATCCCGGGACCTGTGGATCTATAGCCAGGAACTCTGACCACTAGACCGCAGCAGCGGCAGGCTTTTTTTCTTCTTTTGTTCACTATTGTTGCAGATTGCGAAGTCAACATTTCCATACGCCGTGAAGGCAGATTGTTTCAAATTTATAGGTTCTGGAGTCTGGTAATTAAGGAAGTCAAGAATGATTGTTTGGAAAAAGACGTAAGTCCCGAAAACGAAATTTTACGAGAGATACAGACTGTTTTCACATTAATACAAAAGTTCTGGCGACATGTAATGCTTTTAGCTAGAAATAGCCATTGAGACAGCAGTTTTTTTATTGCGTACATTAAACCGAACTTGCTTTGGTAGGAGAGGGGAGATTTCTATGCATGTCACACGTTTTCAGAAATTCACGTTTGAATCTTGTTTTTAATGGTTTCTTTTTATATCAGTTTGCAGTCTCAAGCACGACACACAGACCTGCGCAGTGATAATAGGAACGTTGCTAAAATCAGCTTAAATGGATGTATTTTATTAAAGAAAGCACGGGAAATCATTCTTACTCGCCCAGAGCTTCTGTAAATTGCATTTAGTTAAGGGTTCTATATATATGTGACATTGACAATGAACGGTAATCTTTATGAAAGTCACGTTTTTTTTTCAAGCAGGCGTAGCTTATTCATTTATTACTAAAGTCGATAAGGGAAAATTTAACTAACTTCTATTTTTGTCTGAATCACATCACACAATAGGTAGATGTATGTCATCTTTATAGTTATTGTGTTCATGAACATTATGTATCGTCCTGGTTTTATGTAAAACACGCAAGTTTTCGGAGACTAGATTATGTCTCCGTCTGTGGGTAGAACATACTCAGATGGGCCCAATCGATAGGTCTATCCGGATATCAGCACAGACACAAGATAGTATATATAAATCAGGCACAGCTTAAACCATCTTTTAGTGTTAAGAGAAACGTTAAAATCCGTACAAAAACTCCACACACAAAGGGCTTAGTACCTATGTCCAAGCACTGTTTCACGGCTATTGTTAAAATCAGAGTACTATAACAATAGAAGTTATCACTAAACAGACAAATTCTCTGAATGGTACCAACATAAAAACACAGTTTTCCCACTTTATCTACACTGGACGGAGTTGTAGTTTTGTGGCTTCTGCTGCGATAATGGGAGTCCAGATGGGAGAGTTGTCTGAGCTGGGCTAACAGATCGGATGGGCTATCGCGGATTCCTTTATTTCCTGGAGTTGGTGTTTGGTTCAATCTGCAGGACCTTCACTTTTTCCAAACATATTTTGTGGCCTGCTTCATACTCATTTTGGGCTTTTTTGTAGGCAGGCCTCGGGTCAGGCTATGCTCTTTAATGCTGCGTGGGTCCAGGTCTGGATTCTAGGGAGAAAGGAAAATCTCTTTCAATTAATGAGGCAGCCATGTTAAACTTATCACAATTTAGTCACACTCAAACGACGATGATTGAAACATTGGGCGCAAATGAGTGCAGGTCAATTTATATCCACTCTGCTTCCCAGGAACGCCGTCGTCGCTTTGGAGGTGAGTTAAATCTGTCTTTATACATAGTGTTTGTGAAGAGATTATTGAAGGCCATTCTTACATTTAAACACGTCACCGTGAAATCCTGTAGGATCCATGAAGATGAATTAAATTCGCATTTCACCTCAGAATAAACGAGTTGCTTATTATCAACCTTAAATTTGATTCTTGGCAGGGACTGCTCTGTTTTCATACACAGGCGGCGTTGTCACGCGTATTGACTTCAGTTGCCTTTACAGTAGAGTCCATTTGAAACATATTATGGATGTGACTTATGCCTTTGAAACACAACGTAATATGAAGAATGTCGTTTTCTCGGATGTGTCGCCGTGTAGATATTTTGTTAACCGATGTTTCGGAGGAATATGTCGCCTCCGTCTTCAAGGTATAAGAAATCCGCGAGCGATGAACCTGCGTGAGCAGGTGTCTGTCTACAGACACGGCGCCACATGCCAAAAGAAGGCATTCTTCATAGTCACCGCCGTGAAAACCTCAAATCTTACATTACATGGTATGTTTGATAAATTTTTTGCTCGTGTTACGAATCCGTCCTGTCTGCCAGCCAATTGCAGTCCGACAGGAGAGGCAGCGGAGGCTGTATCTTAGATATAAGCGCCTCGTTGTTATACCCAGTTTAGAAAAGTCAGTAATCAACGAAACCCGTCGTCTGTGTGAATTTTAAGTTACAATTCGGTTTTCTTGTGGCAAAATATTTGTTACTATGTCCTCGTAAGTGATGATGTAGTTCGGAAAAATGGGGCTGAGTCGCCAGGGTTCGCTATTCATGGTACGTTAGGTTTACCGGGACAGCCTACAGCAAAATCTATGAAGGGGCAGATCTTGAAAGCGGCGCAGAAACAACGTGTATTACTAAATGTGCTGACACAGCGGAAACGCAACTGCCTTGTAATCTTGAGGTGGGCTATTGATATCTCTTTCGATCCATCGTCTGTCCTGCCCGAGGATTTCTGTCGCTGTTCTCAGGCCGATAGTATGGTAATACCTGGGAATAATGCTCTTACACGACCGCTTCCTTCCCGATATTTTTCTCATACATGAGCTTAATTATCCTCTTTATGTATTATCTGGAATAAGCTAATCACTGATGTGGAAAACGACTTAAGTAGCGAAGCCAAATCCGTGAGCAAGACGAAATTAGAAGCTGTAACCTTTAATCTGTGATACTGTGACTACCCTCCGTAAAATCTACACTGGGACCGTGAAAATATATGTTTACTGCTGACACGCATGAACTGGTTAAAATTAGAATATACAAAACTATAATTTTGCCGGTGGTTCTGTACTGGTGTGAAACTTGGTCCCTGACATTAAGGGAGGAACATAGACTGAGGGTGTTTGAGAACAGGGTGTTGAGGAGAATATTTGGACCGAAGAGGGATGAAGTGACAGGAGGTTGGAGAAAACTGCATAATATATAATTAGAATGATCAAGTCAAGGAGGATGAGGTGGGCAGGGCATGTAGCACGAATGGGGCAGAAGAGGAATGCATGTAGGATATTGTTGGTAAAGCCAGAGGGAAAGACACCGCTAGGAAGACCAAAACGTAAGTGGCTGGACAATATTAAAATAGATCTGAGAGAGAGGGATGGTATGGATTGGATTGATCTAGGTCAGGATAGATACCAGTGGAGGGCTCATGTGAACACGGTAATGAACCTTCGGGGTCCATAAAATACTGGGAAACTCTTGAGTAGCTGCAGATTTGGCTTCTCCTCAAGAAGGTCTAAGCTCCATAAGTAAGTAAGTACGCATGAACTGGGTAGACTGATCATTTTCCGGACCTTAATCTGGTGCGCCAGGCCAGTGCAGCCCGCCCTTACTCACTGAGAGCGGAATTCCTTCCCTCCACATCAGTCGACATCTACGCCGTCGATAAATTACAAATTTCTTTGGGCATGCATGGACAGTTAAGGTAGAGATGCCTCTGGTCCTTTCGCTCTGGTTTCAACCTCCGTCCGAAGAATTAACACCTGATTCGCCCATAAATTACAACGTTGCTTTTATGAACAGTGTAGTTAATGATTTCCCCCTCCCACGTGCCCCCTGCTTTGCTATGGATGTAATGTGAACCCGGCCGTTGCTAATACACACCTCTGTTCTTCCAGGAGTCGGGAGATTTGTGGCCCCAACCACTCTTCACGGCCCCTCACGTCGTATTTCACGAGAAGTCGCCTGATAAATGGATTGGAAGCTCAGGTCCAATTGTCGGTGTTCTCTTTTTCCCTGACACTGAAATTGTGATTTACACCGGGAACACCCTCAGGAGACGTACAGGCGTGGAATTTCATTTTCTGTAACTTCGTGTTTTGTCGGGGTCTGCTGTGTGTTGTGAAACGCAGAATTCGTCTGGTTTAAGTAGTGATTTGGAAGACTCGAGGAACCAGTATAGTGATGTACTACGGGCTAGACCGCCGCGGTTCGATTCCCAACAGGGACAAGAAATGTTTTTCTTCACAGCGTCCATACCGACCCTGAGGTTCCCCTGTCTCCTATCCAGTGGGTACCTGGGGCCTTTTCGTCGGAGGTTAGGCGCCCGGAGTGTGAAGCTGACCACTCACCTCAAACTAGTGCCGATGTCAAGAATGGTGGGTTTATACCTCCACTCCCCCATACGTCTTCACTACATGGTGCTTAATTAAGCACAAGGACAGCTTTACTTTCTTAAACTTGATCTGTCCAAACGTGTTTTTCATTGCTCTGACATCGTCCTGCTATTCATGTACTAGAGATTCAGATCCACACACTTAATGAAGTCTGTTCTATTTCTCACAGATGCAATCAGCAGGAATACTACTGCACGTGGTTATAAAAATGACGTGTTGACAAAATTAGTCAACAGAACATACTTCGCTGCAGAAGGTATATATTCTGTCAGCAATAAATATAATAAAATGTGCAGATATTACGCCTCTTTCAAGAATGCATTATTTTTGTATTGTTTAGGTGCATATCGTACGGAAGCGCACTTACATTTGAGACTTGCATTTCCCACGGTGACTGCGAAAATGCCGTCTTCTGGGATGTTACGCTGTGAAATCTTGTAGAATTTATCAATTGTTTCGGAGGAACGAACAGTATACATCTTCAGGGCCGTAAAGTAAGCCAAGTAGGTAGTAAGCAGAATAAGATTGAGACAGCATGTTCCTCCGAAACGTCGGTAAACATGTACCAGGCTGCACGATATATCATCTCAGAAGACGATTAGTTTATGTCTGAAGTACAAGGTACTGAAGCCAACATTATTCCAATATGTCCGTGTACTCCTGTTTAGGAGTCCTATTTATAAGTCGGTTTCGAGATATTTGAAAATTGATCAGAGCTTCATTGTGGATCAACTGAAATTTTAAAGTTTGTAGTTGTAACTGGTAAGACACAGTATCGAAATCTGTTAGTAGAGGGTCTGCTTTTGGGTTTTAATTCATGATTGGGAACAGCTTTCGAGTTAGGTAACAATTTCCATTGTAGTTGGCCATTCCAGGAATTTATACGCGAAACAGCTTGATGACTGTCATGGAATTATGACATTTAGGGTGTAACGGTAAGAAAGTAGACGATCCGAGTTCTCTGTAATTCAAATTGTGGCCGGTGGTAGGCTTCGATCCGCTATACGTGCAGTACACTTGCAGTCATCTCTTGATTTGGCAGTAATGTTGCTCCCGCTTGAATGCCATTCAGGTTGCGTAGTAAAGAAACGCGGAAGTGATCCACCTTGTACCTTGCAACGTACCTTCTGAGCACGCCCGTACACATGACTGTATAACGAGTGATTCTCTTGAGATTTCTGACCACGTCTTATTGATGTTTATGTTGCCCCACTGTTCCTTGGGTGAATATGTTTAGCCATTCTCAACCCCATATTAGCCGTCACCGCAGGACTCATATGACTGGAGAGTCCTTCTGGAGGATCAGTTGTAATAGAGTCTCTACATGGGGTCTACTTATCCTGGCACATTGCCACATGTATTATGCTGTCTTTTATTGATGACCGCCTCTGTAATCAAGTGGTCAAAGTTCCTGGCTATAGATCCATAGGTCCCGGGTTCGATTCCCAGCGCTGCCACATTTTCTGAGAAGTAGTTGGGCTGGAACTGGGTCCACTCAGCCTCTTGAGGATAATTGAGGAGCTGTTTCAAGGAAATAGCGGCTTCAGTCTAGAAAACCGAGATTAACGGCCGTGGGGATTCGTTACGCTGACAACGCGACACATTCTGTCCGCTAAAGTTTGCACTAACTTCGCCGACAAGCGGCGGTCGCTCGGTCGGTATAGTTCGCTTGAGGACTAGAACCACGGAGTTTGTCTTTGTTTGTCTTTTATTGATAACTCATTACTATCAGAAGTCTGCAATCGCAAGCAAAATTTGTAGGACATGAATGTTAGAGTGTTATTATTGGGGGTGCTCAGAATGTACGTCACCAGCGCCCAAGCACGATCCACGGCCCTGAGCAACGGAAATGCAATGTGGTAACATTGTTCTGGGAAATGGGCTGTGACAGTTTAATAGAGAGACGGGCTGCCGGGGTTCAAATTCCATTATTAACGTTGGGATTATTCCGTTCGCCAGCGGATCCGTGACGGTTCTGTGGACCAGTCTCCTGTGGGCACAAGAAGGGATATCTCCGGAGGACAAGATGCTCAGAGCGTGAATTGAATATCGCAGTATTTCCGGAGCACTAGACATACTACGGATTTCGTGAATGCAGCTTTACAGATTAAATAAACGTTTCTACCGAGATTTGGTCTGATCCGGTTGTTGATATGAGGTCAGTGGTACACTGCTGTGTCAGCCTCATTGAGTTGAAGGGATATTTGTATTTGGTGAGAAAAGGATCGTGACGTGTATCAATATTGTTCTGGTATTCGTCTGGCTGTAACAAAGAAAGCTACTAAAACGTCAGTCAGTTAACGAGTTTAATTTCAAAAGGGTAATTCCAGAATACAAGCCTGACGAATTACTTCTTAATGCACAGCAGGTATCCTGTATTTATTAACATATCCTTTTTAGACTGCTTCAATGCCCTGACTCAGTAAAGTTTTAAATACATTGGTCATGATAACAGAACCCTTTCTGTTTTGTTGTTGGAGATGACATTAAGGGCTATCTATGTATTTATGGCTCTACAGCGCTTTGTTTCAGTCGGTACGTGTCCTTGGACGGGGGATCAGCTCGTCGCAAGGTCGCTACTTACAGACACAGGACCGGATTTGAACCCACGATCCCAGTGTTTGAGCGGGCGAAGACAGTTCATGGCTTAGACCGCCCGGCCACTGTGATCGGCAGTTAGGTGCTAAGGAGGTTAATTAATTCAGTTGATTTGTTGCAGTAGCTGAAAGTGATTTTATATGACATTTCTTTGCGAACAGAAATTTTCCAGAACTTGATTTACATATACATACACACACGCCGCTTGCTGTTGCACCTTGTGTTGTGTATATTTGCAAACTGAAAGTATATCTTGATATTTCTGCAGTTATTGACACTGAATATTGGAGAATCTGTAAATATCAGCAGTGTCTTATATTGCTTCGCGTAGGAGCTGTCTATGCCATTTTAGGATATGGAGTCTCGTGTTTATATGTAAATATCAGCAGCGGCTTCCGTCGGTTTATGCGGGAGCTGCCGGTGCCATCTGAGGATATATAAACACGACAGTATCTTTCGTTAGTTCGTGCAGCGGTGCAAGTATCAGCAGTGTCGTGCGCTAGTTTCTGTGGAATATATCGATACTAGCTAAGGAGCTGGTGGGAGCTGCCTGTACTGTCTGGGGACCTTAGTCTCTTCTAGGCGTTGACTGTTTCTTGTGAAAGTTTCATTTCAAATTGGAGTAAGTGGTGTTTCGCAGCGCGTTCTCTACGGATGCAGAGCCTCTTTTAATGATCAGTTAACTTATTTTGGCATGTTCAGTCTTTCTCCTGGAATAAACTTATTCATTCTTTCTCGCAAAATCGTCCATGCGGAAATTTTCAGTCTTGTTTGTATCCCATGTCCTGACCCAGGTTTCTCAATAAACCTGACTGGAAGATATTGCCATAAATGAAATGACCGTCGTAAGGTAAAATTAGTATCTTGCAGCCATAAGTCTACGTCGCACAATAATTCGATTGCATAACCATACACTCGCAATTAATCTCACACTCGGAGCCTGTCTCTCTTATGTGCAGTCAGGGATGCAGGAATGATCGGTTCTTGGGTTATTTAACGACGCAGTTTCAACTGCTGAGATTATATAATGTCTAATGATGGACTGAAAAGGATATGAGAGGGAGTGGCCTTGGCATATTTCAAAACATGACTAAAGGGGTTTATAAGAGCACAAACACAAAGATAGTTGTAAGAATTATTGTTTCCACGGCGGTGACTATGAAGAATTTCGTCTTCTGGGATGTGGCGCCGTGTAGATCTCCTGTGAACTGACGTTTCGGAGTAATGTATCGCCTCCAATCTTCAGCGTAGAGAAATTCGCGAGCGAGGAACCAGGGTGAGCAACCACGCTGAAGATTGGATGCGATACGTTCGTCCGAAACGTCGGTTCACAGGAGGTCTACACGGCGCCACATCCCAGAAGACTACATTGTTCACAAAGGTAGTTGGTCCCAGGACCTGGAGTCTAAGCCGAAAACACTGGAATACAAAGCAGTAGCACGAACCTTTCATCTTCGTCGTCCGATCCCTCCAAGGAGTCGTGTGGCTTTTACGAGTAAGAATTCAAAACGGCTCTGCTGTGCCGAAGACGCTGCCACGGATCGTGTTGCAGAGAGGTGAAAGGAATTTCGCATTCCGATTGCCCTCAGAATGCAAATGGTTCCTGGAGCGAGGTAGGCGCATGGAACTGAGCACGCTTGTCCTTCTTATCATTTTATGTAAATGAAGTTAGAAGTGCCGTATGGGGAGGAGAGATTGGCAGTGTTTTTAGAAGCGACCATTTGTTTTAATGTAACATCACCATACTCAGGTTTATATAGAATAAGATAGGGCTTCACGAAGGGACTGGTATCATATATTTAACAGAGCTTTTACTGAAACAGATTAGAAAGCAGAACTGCAGTTAGGAGTTGATGTACAGGTATTCACTATATTAATGATGTTTAATTTATGTGTCCTAATTTAGTCGGATATTTATTTGAGTGACCTAGTTATTAGACCGTCGTCTATATGCGTATTTATTTTGACTTATTACAGGTTTATATATATAGGGGCACGTGGTAGCGTAGTTGGTTGAGACACTATGCTGCAAGCGGGAAGGTCGCTGGTTGAAGTCAAGATAAGGTCATTGGATTCTTTTTAAATTGACCTAATCCTTCCAGCCGCACTATGGCCCTGGGGTCGACTCAGCCTCTAACAGAAATTAGTACTACGAATTAATTAAATAATATTCTTGGAGAATAAAGCGCGGCCGGCGTGTAAGGCTGACAAACTTACCGCCATCTTTCAGCCGATTGTCTAGATAATGTGGGACCCTCAATGTATCAAAACCCTATGGGCCTTCAAGCCCTGTTACAGTGATNTCCGGATATAATTTCTTTCGATTTCGCAGCAATAGTTTATTACGGAGCAAGATCGTCGACCTTGCATCCTCGAACCCTCAAGCTGGAGGACCAGGAATGTCCTCCAGTGATATGCTGAACCAATTATACCCTAGGTACAGTGTTTCCCTTTTTTGTCGCCTTCTACGACATGCAGGGCTACGGTGGAGGCAATCAACCCCACCTTTATACTTTATATTTGGCTTATACTTTTCGATTATTAATTAAACCTGGGTTTGAGGGATGGTGTATGCCTACATATATTACTGGTTTCTTCTGTGGAATATTGTAGATGTCCAAGCCGACAGAATGCTTGCGTCTCCAACTTTTATTACCGCTCATTTGTCTTGAGGTGCACAGTACCTCGCTTCCTTGGTTGAACGGCTAACTGTGTGATTTCACGGTTAGCATTGCTTGTCAACCAGAACTTCAGACTTCCAATCAGTGACGAATGGTACATAAACTCATGTGACGCAGTAACCTTTGAAATTTTTTAAGTTAGGTCACGAGAGGACGTGACCTATGTCACCTGTGTCCTTGGCGTGTCGTCTTGACACCATATAGATGCGTATTACGTATGCACTGTCCGTATTTACACGCATACATCATCTAAACTTCTACGTTCAGAAAGTAATCATTGGCAGACTTTAATAGGCTTGAATCGTACTTCAGCAAATCAGTTGACATCAAGTATTTTATTGCGTTAAGTTATTTTTTAATTGGAATATTGTGTTTTAAACATACATGTATACTGCACTATGTAAGACTTGAAGCTTTTACATTAACTATGAGCGAGAGAATCTTCTCAGGCGCACCGCCAAACAGAAGTTTGTTGCAGCACATCGAAGTGGTGGATCGTCTCAAGAAGATTCTGTCAGCAGATGTACTGATATAGCGTTACGTATTCCTGATTTACTTCTGTACTAGCGCCTCGTTCTCCGAACACTTCAGTTTAGTATACCCGTTCTGGTGTTGGTAAGTAATTATTGCCGCAACAGAACCAATTCCCATAGGTCTGAAGTGACAAGTTTTATTTGTTACATTTTTTCTTTCTTTCATTTGACATGAAATTGTGTAAGAAACAGAGTTGCGTCGTTCAGGTGCTTCAGGTTTAAGAGAAGGAAACCGAATGAGAAACAGAGGAAATACGTAAGAAGGGCAGTGAGATGTATAGTACGTTGAAGTTAACTTGGTTCATCCTGGCCCGTCACACTAGTAATTGTATACAGGAATTTTATCCACCGTCTAGTGTGATTGATAAAAGTTGTGTTTTAATTTTTCATCCTTTACATGTTTCGGTGAAAACGACCTTCTAAATACTGTGACCTTCTGAAGATGGTCGTTTTGACCGAAACATGTAAAAGATGAAAAATTAAAAACACAACTTTTATCAATCACACGGGACTGTGATTAAGAATATTATATACAGTACGTTGAATATCACGGTCATGGTATATTTTAAGGAACTAATGGAGAGGCGTGTATGGAATTCAACGAGAAGTCTTTTCTTTCGTATCTTCATCTTTCGCCTCCGCTCTTCCTTTATCCCTTTCATACTTTTATCTCGTTCCCTCCTTTGTTAGAACAAGGAGTTGAGTTATACATCTTTATCTATCAGATGGCGCAGTTTCGAACACAGAGCTGCCATCTTTGTAAATACGTAGAAACTACATGGTTCTATGTCAACCCCGTTCCAGACCCACTACTTCTCAGAAAATCCGGTAGCGCCCGGAATTGAACCCAAGATCTCTGGATCTGTAGCCAGTGACTCTGACCACTAGACGACAGAGGCGGTCCACTCAGTCTCTTGAGGAGCTATTTCAAGGAAATGGCGACTCCGGTCTAGAAAACCGAGATTAACGGCTGTGGGGGTCCGTTGCGCTGAGCACGCGACATCCTCTATCCGCAAAATTTGGCGCTAACTTTGCCGACAAGCGGCGGTCGCTCGGTCGGTATAGTTCGCTTGCGGACTGTAGACCACGGAGGTTTTTATTTTTGCTTTCTGTGTTAACGGAGTGAGCTCGACATACCACTGACTGCTGGATGAATCTGAAATAAGATAATGAGTAAGCTCTCTAAACGCGGTTTCTGCAGTCCGTGTTTTCATGGTTGGGAAGCTGCCGAGCGTACCGCGCACTGATATCTCGTTGGAAGGGCTGAGGCAGTCGCATCTACGTGGCAGCCACCGGTGTGTGTCTGGTGAAATATAATTTCATGTTAGTTGCGTCGGTACGTGATTTAATAATATCTGAGTCTGTTGTAAAGTAGAGTGTAATTATACGCTTCATGTGATCGGGGTAAGAGTACGGACGAACAAACTTTCCGCCCGACGTGGCGTTACATAAATGTAATATTCCTTCATTAATAGGAGAAAGGGTGTTCAGAAGTATCAGATACGGTTGACTTTCAGAAACTGTATAAAGTGTACAATAATTGTATCTCTGGATATTATAATGGAACGTACTCAGTTGCGCCCAGTCGATATAGCTAGTCCCTGTCTCCGGACATAGGTTCTACATGAAAACGGAAACAGAATCCAGTCCCCGAAACATGTGCTTTAAACAAACAGAAGACGATGGATAATGTCCAGAAACACAATAATTTTATTAATGTACCGTCGTCACAAACTTTTAGAACTTAATTTTGTAAAGCATGCCTGGACCGCCTCTGTGGTCTAGTGGTCTTGGTTCCTGGCTATACATCAGAGGTCCCGGTTTGATTCCCTGCGCTACCAGATTTTCTGAGAAGAAGTGGGTCTGGAACTGGGTCCACTCAGCCTCGTGAGGACAATAGAGCAGCTGTTCCAAGGAAATAGCGGCTCCTGTCTAGAAAACCGAAATTAACGGCCTTGGGGATCCGTTGTGCTGACCACGCGACACCTTCTATCCGCAAAAGTTTGCACTTACTTCGCCGATAAGCGGCGGTCGCTGGGTCGGTGTAGTTCACTTGCGGACCACATGCCTCGGAGTTTTTTAAAACATGCTTTGTACTGTCTGAAATGGCTTGAAATAGGACTGTCAGCCTGTTTTAGATGGTGTTAACTGTTGGATCCTGTTTAGATTTATGTTCTTGCATTGCAAACATGAACGTAATATCGACAGAGTCTTTGAGAAGGGCAGATATTGCATTACTCAGGAATGCATTTTTCTTCTTGCTTATAATGGAACAGTCACCATAACGAAGGAAGCTGCAAGTAAATGTTCCAGATATTAATGAAGATCGTGGCCGCGCCATAGCTCAAGCGGTTATTTGCTAGCTTCCCACCGCGGCGGCCCGGGTTCGATCCCTGGGTCTGGCCAAGTGGGATTTGTAGTGGACAAAGTGGCGCTGGGGCGGGTTTCCTCCGAGTACTTCGGTTTCCCTTGCCAATCTTCATTCCACCAAATTCTCCATCATCATAATCACCCGGGGCAGGTACAATAGGCCAAGCAGTGGCCGCAGTGCCGAGTGGACCCAACTGGACTCCAGTTGAGGGCCGTACTATGTACATACAGCAACTCCTGTAGGACGTAGTCTAAACTTTGGGTCACAAAAGTGCGATATACAACAAAATTAATATCATTCTGCAATGTTTAGTGACGATCCAGTAATACAGAATTACAGCTAACTTCATGATGAAACATGCGGACGGACGGTTAGACGAAGACGTTTGTTCTTGCATTTTTAACAAAGTTCGCATCATAAACTGTAGGCCGCAGATAGCCAGCATGACACAGGTACTTTTATTCAAGTGGTTGGCTGTAGACTTGAGCAACGGGGTTTGATTCTTGGCGAGCGTACGTTTATGCTTCTCGCCAAAGCTGTAGGGCGCACTCTGTCTCCTGCCCAGAAGTTACCAGAAGTAACATGGAGTGTGAAACCACCCCCTCGCATCGCAATGCGGAACTATAGAATGCACGGAGCAGAACCCCCACCTGAGCGCAATTAGGTCACTATATACTCTGTAGTCAAAAGAGTAGTTTGACATTTACCGTCGCGTCGTTCGTAAATGAATTGAGCAGGGTCTTACCTGAGAAGCCAAAGCACAATAGACCACTGTATGTCGCGGTGCAAGGGCCGAGGAGGACTACCCCACATACATTAATACATACCTGAGAAGCCAGTTGTCACACATGTAGTCAGTAAATTCTTCGCCTTGTGTGGAACCTGAGGGTTCATTGCTGTTTTCCCAAGATCCCTCCGCCAATGTGAGCTAGATGAACCAAGTCCACCTCTCACCTTATTTCTATAAGATCCATTTTAATATTATCCTCTCATCTATGCCCATGTCTTCCTAATGGCCTCCTGCTTTCTGGTTTTACGACCTAAGCACGGTATAAACATCCTGTTTCTCAAACGAATGCTACAGTCCCCCCTCCGCACCTCATCCTCCTTGATTCGGACATTCTAATACCGTGTGATGATTACAGACCGTTAAACCCCCCCAAGTCTTGTTCGTTTCTTGTACTGTGCATTCTCCTTGGTTAAGGTGTTCTGGCCAGTACCCTGTTTTGGAACACCAAGAGTCTATGTTTCTCGTTTAAAGTGAGAGATCAGGGTTGGCACCTTACAATAACGAGAAAAATTACAGCTTCTATGTTTATATGTTTAGTTATTTAGTTACGGTCTGTTTATGAACGCTGAGGGACGGTATAAAGTCTAGTGGTAGGATGATTTGTGAGTATTGAATTGATGAGAATGCAGAAAGAAACAGCCATGACCTATTGCAGGTACTGTCTTGACATTCTCCTTTGGGGACTGAGGAAACCCACGAAGAACGTTGGTCAGGATAGGCGATCTCCAGGACCAGATTTTAGCCCGAACCCCACCCCCACCCCAAACGAATTACGAGTCAGTTCACGTAGTTGCTGTTTCCGCAGGAGATCTGTAACCGAACGCGTGCATTCGTGTCGCCCCCGACAGTGTCTGCCACACGCAACAGAACGATCGCGGCGCGGCGAGGGCTCGCTGATGGCAGGCGCGTTAGTCTCCGTTGCGGTCTTCTGAGCCATTGATCAAAAGGAAGGAGTGAAAGCGATGACGCTCTGTAAGCAGGTAGCAAGACGTTTTGCAGTAGCGTTTGCGGAGGGAATGTTGTGGCCAATCCGATACGGAAATCGCAATTAAGGCCGTAAAGGAGGCAAGAAAGAAATGAACACTACAGAAGTGGCCAGTAATATGCTCGTAGAACTAGTACATTCTCGAGCAGAATTTGTTTGAACACTAAGCCAGTTAGTGTAAGAGAATGATTTACCTCTAACAAAGACGGGAGTAAAATTGCATAGGCCCGCTCATATTTAGAGTAGGTACACACATTTTCTAAATGTGGCCCTTAGTACTTATCCTACGTCTTTGGTGTTTTTACGTATTTATGGCAAACAGACTCTTGTTACTACACATGGAAAATCATGATGAGTCTTTAAGTGTTACATAGAGTTATGAAATTATTTTCTTATTTCGTAATGCATTTAATATATCTAAAATTAGTTGAAACAAACTTTATGGGTATTTTTTTATTGATAGTGGGGTGGGCCTAAGTCCCTTGTACTGCGGCCACTTCTGGCCTTTTGTAGCAGCCCCATATGATAGGTGAGGGTGATTGTGGAGCAATTGGTGGAATGAAGATTGGCAGGGGAAACCGAAGTACTCGGAGGAAACCTGCCCCAGCGCCACTTTGTCCACCACAAATCCTACTTGACTAGACCCGGGATCGACCCCGGGCCGCCGCGGTGGGAAGCCAGCGACTAACCGCTTGAGCTATGGCGCGGGAACAATTGAAATATATGTAGTTTGTTGTATAGGCCCTACGAGTTCCTTTGCAGTAAATCGACGAAGCCTGACTTGAGGTTCATGTAAAGTACAGGTTATATGGAAGCAAAATTATCCAAAACCTAATTTGGCTGATTACTTTTAGTGTAGACTTAAAATGCCAGTTTCAATCTCAATCCATTCAGTGGTATCAAATATGAATAATTCAGACACGACTTCCCATTATGCCTACATTTTACGCTGTTTGTGCAAAGAACATTTATACATTCTTAGTAGTACGATTTTTTAAGAAGGGTCATTTTAATCCCTGCTAGAAAACATGGATATCTTCTCAAATTCTGTTCCTCTTGGTTTTCCAAACAGATATTTTCCAAGAGATTTCCCGAAAAAGACGCACACTTTTAGTATTTAGTGTCCACGAGACATGTTAGATCGTATCAAGTCAAAGTCAAAGTCACATTGCGACTGACGGGCCAGTCAGTCAGTAAGTCTTGGTGTCGAGCACCCTCCTGGGGCTCATGACCAGATATATATTACTGTTTGACAGTTATGGTCCTGTTTTTTGTGGGCGCCCTCTCTGACAAGAGGACGGGTCTGTCTTTTGTATATGCTGCTGGTCTATGCCAGCGCAGTCTTTCTCGGGTCCGAGGCCCTTGGCACTCGAGATTTCCCTTTCGTCGCCTCCTACGACTCGCAGGGTCACGGTGGAGGTATTCGACCCCGCCGCCACGCAGGTGTAGATCGAGTCCTTCGTATCTTTCTCGAATCACTTTCGTGACACTATTGGAAAAGGAGAGCGCTGAATTTCCTGTGTTCTTCATATGTAATTTCCTAAATTTATTGCTTAATTAGTCCCTTTCCGAGCCCAATGTTATTCTTAGAGCGTTTTATTTAAATGTCTGCATTCATGATCCTGTGTCATATACGGAGAGGTTTTCGCATTGTAGAGAAAACCCCGTTGTTGATAGCACTGATAGATGATATATGGATCTTGGGGTAAAGAAACTGAACTCTCCCCGTTACACACTCAGTTGTAGTCGTAGTTCATTCTCTTGGGTTAACGTCTGAGTGTCATCCCGTCCTGGGCTCGAGATTTATCTTCCAGAACGACCCACATCACGTCTTCCTCTTGGCGTGTGGCTGCTTAATATTTCGGCTACTGTGCTTCATAAATTCTGCGCAGACGTTCAGTTCATTTCCTTTGACGGCCGTCTCCTCCCACAAATTACCACTTCGTATCGTAAGTTTAACCGAGCGTCACTCTCAGCGCGGGATGACTGAAGTGGTGCCTTAAAATAAGGTACGACCACTTCGTATTCATAATCGTCCATTTATTCGACGTTACTTATCAGGACGTTGAGGAAGCTTGTAGACATGCCACCATGTAATGTGGCAGAAGTTCGCCGACGTTTCGAGGAACGTCGGTTAAATTCTACCATACAACACGGCGTCACAAGCCTTCACGTAGTACTTTTCATAGTCACCGGATTGAGGATCTCAAATCCTACATCGAAAGAGCACAATTAAATTGTTCTTAATTGTGGAACCCCCTGTTAAGGTTACAGCCTATACATGTCTTCTGAATGCCGTGATTTGTTTCCGTGCAGAGACTATGTAACGAAACCCTGTTGGTGGCAGGCGTGATGGCGTTCGAGGTTTCTCTCTTTCTGCCTTCTGTTACATTACCCTCCATCACCGTCCGCCCTCTGTGAACCAGCCCAGCCTTGTATTAAAGTGAGAGATGT
Organism: Cryptotermes secundus; assembly: GCF_002891405.2. NCBI lineage: Eukaryota > Metazoa > Arthropoda > Insecta > Blattodea > Kalotermitidae > Cryptotermes > Cryptotermes secundus. The sequence continues at coordinate 716,790 of NW_019743672.1, forward strand.
TCTGTAATCTCATGTAACAAGACTGCAAATGTATAATCTGTGCCAGAATTCACAGAGTTTGCGATAGTGCTCTCTGCACCTAGCTGTTACAAAGAGATATCATGGACACTTTGACAGAATTAAGTTGGCCTGCAACTTCAGATATGTTCATACTGCTTCCGACTAAATGTGTCTGACGCGAAACAGAAGATCGTTCTCGCCGCCGTGTTATGAATTGTTGATTTAGAAACAAATTTAATGCAGAGTTTATAGACTTTTTTGATCTGTGTCCATACCAGATTTCACATTTAATTCCAGTGTTTTTGTTGGATATCGCTATCTGACTGAAAGATAAATGTACAGAACGTTAAAAAGAGTGTTACAGTCTTGAATGGGTTATAGAACTCTCTTCAGTGAGCAAAAATGTCCAGAAACCACTGCCTGCTGAGATATGGGCGGGTCATTTTCTGGTCGGTGGTCTTAGGGCAAGTTTTCTTACCTAACAAACTAACAGGTGCAGATTACCATTGTTCTGTTTTTGTGAAGAATTTACCAGTATTCTTGGGGCATGTGCCTTTTCATGAACGAGAGCACATGCGGTTCATGCATGATGGGACACAACCTCACTTCGTCCGCATTTCCGGACAGTACCCGAACCAGACTTTGGGTGAACAATGGTGAGGACGTGGAGGCCTAGTCATCTGGCCTGCACGATCCCCTGAACGTAATACTCTGGGTTTTTAGCTGTGGGGACACCTAAATGCTTTGGTGTATTCAGCACCAATCCATAACTTAGAGGTATTACAGTATAGAGAATGCTCGTCAGGTGATTCGAGTGAAAATATGAATTTTCGACAAATTGCGCACCTCTGTACGACGTAGAGATGAAAGTTGTGTTGAAATGCACGAGAACCGCACAGAGCATCTGTCGTAGAGGTCGCAAAAACATCGCCCATATCTCAGCAGGCAGTGGTTTCTGGACATATGTTGACTGGGACACTTTTTCCACTTAGGTGAGTACTTTAGCCCCTTAAATCCTGCAACCATTTTTAGTGCCCTGTATATGTCATGCAGGGACCATTCTGTTATCTTACATAAAAGTAAAAATAAGAAGAGCAACAGTTGCACGTTTCTCTAAAACCTATTACCATACACAATATCAGGACGCCTTATTGAGTGACGCTAGTGTTGCTCCCATCTCAGAAGTTCGCACTCCCACTGTGTTAATATTACCGATTGTTTGGTGGGAAAGCCAGGAGCAAAGAGTCACTAGCAAGACATAGATGGAAGGATAATATTAGATTGGATCATAGAGAAATAGGATGGTGTATTATAGACTGCATTCATTTGGCTCAAGATAGGGAACATTGAAAGGCTCTTGCAAACACTTTAATGAACCTTCGGGTTTCATAAAGTGTTACAAAATTCTTTAGTAAATGAGCGAATGGCGTATTCTAAAGAAGGAGAGAGCAAAATGAAAGACTCTGTACTGAACATTAATAATCATTAATATTGGTTTACAGTATTTGTAAATTGAGTGCTTCCCTTCTAAATGGGCGGTCCTCCCAATCGCTAGACCGCAGAGTTTCCACACCCTAACCCACGCCGTAATTGTTAAAGCTTGTCATTGGCGAAGATCACCTTCATCACTGTTAACTCTCCTGTGAAAAGGAGTGGGAGGAGCGGTTAAATATATGGAAATACTCTGGAAGGGTAAGCATATCCACTTGGGGGCGATATTGGAGCTGGTCGGTCCGTGGGACATCTCTCCGTGGCCTCAGTATAGTCGCGTTGTGTGCTTACCCGTACTCACGCCTCATTGACATGTTCCGTGACGAGTTTGTGTTATAAGTCAATTGACTGAGGTACAAACCGCACGTAGAGTATCGCACAAGCAGAACTGCTACAAGCACCCGGTTACTGCGAGCAGGAAGCGTGGCTTAGCTTGGCACTCCATTCAGAGGTACATGATCTATTGGAAATTACAGCAGCGGTGGAAATAGTCCATTACTGGTATTCTGTACAGGCCTGCTGGTGAGGTAGAAACAAAAGTGACTGGAGGAATATCTTCTGTCCAGCATTCTTATAACACCATTTGTGAGTTCCATGGTTTTGTGAATTCCATGGTACCAGGTCGTATTTAGCATTCAGTAGATATTGCACACAATAGTATTGTTATCCATTAAAAAAGGGCATGATTCAGTTAGGATAGACCTGTTGCATAAGGATTTAATTGAATTCCGCATTAGCCTATCTAAAAATGTTATTGGATTAATTAAAATATGTATGTATGAGGTATCCGACCACCTCTGTGGTCTAGTGATCAGAGTTCCTGGCTACAGATCCAGAAGTCCGTGTTCGATTCCCGTCACTACCAGATTTCTGAGAAGTAGTGGTTCTGGAACGGGGTCCACTCAGCCTCATGAGGATAATTGTGGAGCTATTTCAAGGAAATAGCGACTCCGGTCTAGAAAACCGAAATTAACGGCCGTGGGGGATTCGTTGCGCTGACCATGCGACACCCTCTATCCGCTACAGTTGGCACTAACTTCCCCGACAAGCGGCGGTCGCTCGGTCTGTATAGTTCGCTTGCGGACTAAAACAACGGAGTTTATTTGTTTATGTATGAGGTATCCAGTACAGTTCTGTAAAGATGCGTTTGTTACTTTTCCAGTTCACAGTGGGCTAAGTTGAATGGTGCTTAAATCCCATTGTTTTTAATCTCTGGTCTAGAATATTCGTTTAGGATCGTCCAAGGGAATCAGGAAGGACCAAAACCGAGAGGCCTAAAACATGTTTCCATATATATAGATACCCGAAAGAGTGAGGGAGCAGTTTTTATACACGCCAGAAAATAAACTGATCTGAAATACTAATAAGTGACGATGAAACTGTGTATGTGATCATGATACCAAAATCAAAATTAGGAGCAAAATCATAACTAATAGTTTGAAATTTCTTCAAAGTTTATTGTATGGCAAAAAACTCGCTAAAATGAGATTGGGTGATCCTCAAGCATACAAGAATAGCGTTGCAATATGGATTCATATTGGTTAACGGCGCAATTCAGGAGCTGCACACTATTCGTGTACGCCTGAGGATGACCCAGGAAGAGGGTCGAAACATGTAGCGATACCACCAACAATGAATAAAAAGAAATGTTGACACAGTAGCATGGGTTTTGTTCCTTTTGATCATTTGCTGTGCGACTGTCCCCAAATTCGTAAATAACACACAACAGGATATGCATACCATAAAGATTATTTTTAAATGATGTGCTAGTTTCAACTTGTGCCTTTGTGTAACTGCTGACAGGAAACAGACTGTCCAGTGTGTATGTGGTCACTGTTCTCCCGAACTAATGGATGAATTTTATGGAAACTAATTTGAATTCTGCTATGTTTGTTACTCGGCCTACATGTGACATGCCTCACCACTGTTGGCCCCGCAATACTTACACAGTACGATTAACACTGAGCTCGGATTTATCGCTGTTATGCACTCGTTGCTGTCTTTGCAGTGAATTTGATGATTCGAATTCAGTGAAACGCAGAAAATGCCTGATATTATATGTCAGAATCATATTATAAAATCAGTGATGCTTTTTTTGATGGCTTTCCATGTTCCCTTGGGGTATATGCAAGGGTATTACCCCGATTAGGCCAAGACCACGTCCTTCCAAATCCTTTCCAGTTTATTATTCACCGGTTATCTGCCACTCATCGTTATATTGAGTGAGATACTGACACCGTTAAAAGTAAAGGTATCCCTTTGTGGAGGCCCATAGGGTTGTGAGATGTTGAGGTTCCCACATTTTCTAGACAGTTGGCTCATAGATGGCGGCAAGGTTGTCATCCATACCCGCCGGCCGCCTTTACCCCCAGGAAAATTGCTGGTACTCATTTCTGTTAGAGGCCGAGTCAACCCCATGGCCATAGTGCAGCTGGAAAGATTAGGTCAATTAAAAAAATCCAGTGACCTCATCGAGACTTGAACCCGCGACCTTCCGGCTTGTAGCATCTTGGAATATGCTTGGGGGTAAAGGCGGCCGGCGCGTAGGGCTGACAACCTTGCCGCCATCCATGAGCCGATTGGCTAGAAAATGTGGGACCCTCAACATCTCACAAACCTATGGGCCTCCACGGCCTGGTACAGGGATAGCTTTACTTACTTGCTGACAGCGTTGTGCAGTGAACCACAGTGAATGAACAAAATCAGTCTGTAAGAAGGTCAACGGATCGGAAATAGCGGTTCAGGACTTTTAGTGGGAAGACGTATCCGATTGGCACTCCTTCATGGGGTAGAGGTTTGGGTTTAAGAGTATGTGTAGTGGGTGACCCTTGGCATTCGACCAAACCGCACCACTTGTGAACGATGATCTCGATGAGACATTTCACTGACATATGGCGAAACCTACATTCCTCTACTGAGCTGGCCTTGATCCATTGTTTCGTAATACTTTTTTGTTCCATTTATGGCCACTTGTGAATGAGTTTGGCCTTAGTGACACACTGCACCGCCAGAAGGTTGCATTCCGTCACGGACCGAAATTGGGGAGTATACGCAGCCAGCTGACCTTAGGCGTGTAGGCCTGCTGGAAGTTGAGCGCTGTGAAGTATATAGACCTATGTTTAGTCGAACATAGAGAGGTGACAGCTTGCTGAAACATTTAGGCTGCAGGTTAAGTGTCCGGCAGTGTAAAAGTTATTTTTGTTTGTCAGATTCATGCCTGTCTCTAAGGCACGGTCTACACAAAAGTTGCCACTATGCAGCACGGCAAGTGCTTCACTGTTGTTTCTCATATTGTTGCTGTGTCTCTGGTTTCAGTTAGTTTTAAAGTACACAGTTTTTAAATGAGATTTATGATGTTCCATGTTGTGAATCTTGGTCCAGAGTCTGCCTGAGACTATTACTTCTAGGAATCTAATGATTACATTACTAATTTGTTTATTCCATAGATTTTATTAACTCCTTTGATAAAAATGTTTATTTAATGGGGTTCAGGTCGTTTCAACTGCAAGGTTTACTCGCGCCTATTACAAATGAAAGTAACTAAGTATTTAACTAAGTATATGGAGCTGAGCCCTTCTTGAGAAGTTGCCGGTTGTGCAGCTACTCAAGGATTTCCGAACATTTTATGGAACACAAGGTTCATTACCATGTTCACAAGAGTCATTCACCGGTCCCTGTTCTGAGCCAGATCAATCCAGTCCATAACACTCCATCCTATTTCTCTAAGACCCATTGTAATATTATCCACACATCTACATCTTGGTCTTCCTAGTGGTCTCTTTAATTTTGGCTTTCCCACCAATATTTTATATGCATTCCTCGTCTCCTCCCATTCGTGCTACATACCCTGCCCATCATCATCCTTGACTTGATTATTCTAATTATACTTGGCGAAGAGTACAAGTTACGAAGCTCTTCATTGTGCAGTTTTGTCCAACCTCCTGTCACTTCATCTCTCTTCGGTCCAAATATTCTCCTCAGCATTCCATTTTCAAACACCCTCAGTCTCTGTTCCTCCCTTAATGGCAGAGACAAAGTTTCACAACCATGGAAACAAATGAAAACAAAATTTAATAAGAAGCTGTCAAAATGACCTGTTGTTTCTTTCCACGTAAGCAGCTCTGTCTGGAATTAGAAACTAATTGACACCACAGCTAAGTAGTTCGTGATACTGCAGTATGAGAACATGGCGAAATGTTACTACTTCACCTGCAAATAGGCTTTGGGTGAAACAAACATTCCCTTCCACTTTGCATTGTCTAGAACCAAATTGGGTCGTGTGCAGTATAAAGGACACGATCCAAATTGGTTCTATATTTTAACAAAATTTTTTAAACCATACTTGTAATAGATTAATTATAATAATTTATATATTTTAATAAATTCATGCACATGGCTGTAATTGTTGAAGTCTAATGTTTCATATTCGTGACACTGTAAAAGTAGTGTTTGTATATATTGATAATGACCGATGACATTGTAATAATACGAGTACATGTAGTTCCCGCATGTATTGATATGCCCTTCTTAAAATGGTCGCTCCGACCGAAACACGTAAAGAATGAAAGATTAAAAAGAGAAAAATATTTATCAGCCACACTGGACGTCGTTAATAATCTTTTATAGGGATAACATTACTCTTTTACTGTCATCTGTGATTGCTGTGCTAGGAGAAGTTGAAACGACTCAGTGGCACCAGGACCGAGACTCAAACCGTTTGTCGCTGAATACATGTTACCGTTAGTATCCTATTTCTTGTATTGCCTTGTAGCATGCGTAATGTTTCACTCGTCGTAAGTTAAGGAGTTGGATTAGGGGTACCAGTGGAACTCCGTATGACTACTGTGTTTATGCTCCGAGCATGTCTGATAAAAATTATCACATTTGATACTGTTCATTGCTACCAAATTTTTTAAAATCTTTGGTGCTCAGTGTACGTACTCTCTGGGCAGAGGGGTCACATTGCAATTCTCTCGTGATAACGGAAGATGTACGTGTGTCTGTACTCAGGGGCGACGCATGAACATAAAAGTAGTTTGAACTGTTGTTCTTTGTTTCACGAGTTCGGATCCAGAGCCCAACGGATTTTCAGGACGTTTCTGCAAGTTTATTTCCTGTTTGAAATTGAATGTTCGATCTTCTGAAAATGTTCGTTCCATGCGCTTGGCGTAATCCAGAACTTCAGCGGATGAAATACATTACATTGCCTAAAGTTTGTTTCGATCCAAAATACGTTTTGAGTCTTAATTGTCTTTACTTAATGCTCCACAAATAAGAGAGCAGATTGTAAATACGCAGTCAATAAGAGAAAGTCTTAATTGTATTTGAAGATAAATTGCGCTTCCTGATAAGAGAACTCTGTGTGTGAAAATTGTGTAAGTATTAATTAACCGCTTGACCACTTGAAACATTCTCCGCTTTTATGGAATTGGAAGTTTTATCACCGTTACGATAAACGTTTAGATATTTGGCCGTATCTTGAGCCAGTTTACGCTTACCATATCCGTTTTCCTCGCAATTAATTTTGAGATTATCTTCAGATCTTTTCGATCTTTCAAGTCATCAGTTGTCTGTGACGTTTTCATACCAGTTTTCCCTCCTTGCATCCTACTTGGCTATCCACATCGTAAGAATACCAGATTCAGAGCAGAAACTATCGAACTCTTCGGCATATGAATGTAAATGATCGACTAGTTACTGTACTTATCTTACGTTTAACTGTTCAGAATTAAGACATGCATTTTTCAGCATTTAATAATTTTATACCAACATCTTAAAAAGCGATTCCTTTCGAGTTTGGGAATGTACTGTACTCTGCAGGATATTATTTTGGATGTTTGTTATCTGTGTTGTACACGTAATACACTGTGGTTTGGAATTAAGGCTACTTTTGTCTTTAGATATGAGGAATTGTTAGAACGATAATATTCTGTATGATTTCATTGCCTGTGACGGACTGGGATTGAAGCCTGTACGCTTCGAATATTATTCAGTGCCCCACTTTTCTTGTGTATGAATTAAATTACTTAAAGTTAACATTCCAACAGTACGAGAATGCTGAATACTGACTAAGTTTGCAGTTTCTTGGGACTGTCAGTGAATTTCCACATCTTCTGAGCGTAGGAGCAGACGTGGACCTGTCAGGCCAGGAATTCCATTTTGCAAATGCATTTCAGTTATTACCTGAAACCAACCCCATGGAACAGAGTACTTCTTGAGAAGGTAATGGTCGCTCAGCTGGTTAAGAATTTTTTCCTCCTTTATGAAACCGGAATATTCATTACTGAGTCCAAACGAGCTCACCACAGGTCCCTGTAATGAATTGGATAAATGCAGCGGAGACACAGTATTTTGCTTCATTAAGGTAACTTCAACATCCCGATCTCTTTCCGTCAGGTTTTCTGGCTAAACTTTAGATCTCTCCCTCTCCTTGCTGCATGTCTTTCCCATCTCATCCTCCTTGATTTCTTCACAAAGTAATATCTGGTGAAGAGTTCTAACTATGAATATATTCCCATCGTGCAGTTTTGTCCATCCTCCCGCTACTTACGTCCTGTCTTGTAGGTTCAGTTATTCTACTCAGCTCTGTATTCTCCAGAACTTTTACGCCAGGGTTCCTCAAGCTGTGTTGCGATCCCCCAATGGGTCGCAGCCTGTTCTAAGAGGGGCCTCGGAGTCCCCAAGTGTTATTAAAAATATAACTATATTCATGTTCAGTTTTGGTAACTGAATAAGTTCTAATATAGGTGCTTTCGGAAAGTACGAGTATGACTGCAGCTGGAGAAACATTTCGCTTTACTTTTTGGAACTGTGCAGGTATTATGCTACAAGCCGGAAGGTCGCGGAATCGAATCCCGATGAGGTTTTTTTTTTCAATTTACCGAATACTTTCAGCCCCACTATGGCCCTGGGGTCGACTCAGCCTCTAACAGAAATGAGTACCAGGAATATTCCTGGAATATTCTTGGGGCTATCGGGCGGCCGGCGCGTAAGGCTGACAACCTTGCCGCCATCTATGAGCCGATTATCTAGAAAATGTAGGAACCCTAACATCTCAACCCTATGGGCCTCCACGTCCTGTCACAGAGATACCTTTACTTATAGAATCATTTTATAGCTTGCTGTAGGTGTAGGGAGCCTGTGAAGCTGCTTAGGTTCCTGCTGTCAGAGACCTGCCACGCAGTGCACGACTGCACTCTTCGCTGAGCGGCAGAGGTGGAGGTATCGTCTAAACCAGTGTTCCGCAACCTTGTTCTACTCGCGGCACACCATGAAGTATCCATAACTCAACACGGCACACCAATGTTATTCCCCTCAAAAACGCATGATATGAGACTATTAATATAAATACGTAACGTGATCAACTTATTACTATAATATTATCATATTGTTATTTTATTATGATTAAACAGAAATCGACTCGTGCATTTATTAACAATTAATGAACTTTATTCACTGTAGAGTGTAGAAAATACACTTGTATTACTATGAAAGTAAATACAGTAATTCTACTCATACCTTCAATGTGATACTTGCGCCTGCATAGCTGCACACAGGCGACTGATCCGTCATGGAATCGTTGACAACGCAAGTCTCATTTCTTCATCGATGGATTTCAGCTGCTCCCTCTTTGATGTCTTAATTTCAGTTAACGTCGAGAAGCCCAGTTCACACAAATATGTAGTTGAAAATGGCAATAACACATTAACTGCCATCTCGGAGATAGCCGGGTATCCACTCCTTATTGCCAACCAAAACGTATCCAAAGGCACTTCGAGAAGTTTTAGTTTCAATNATGTTCTGAATTCACAACAAATGGATCACGAACCCAGTCGAAATCTTGTACACTCTCTCCAAAATACTTATTGAATTTCTGCTGCAGCATTTCTAATGTTCTTTGATTGTGTCTATCACCACTTTATTGCCGTCAGCAAGTGGCCATACAGTCGGGGACATCTCAAACGACCCATCTCTAATTCTCTAACTGGCAACCAAAATTTGCGAACTACTTCAGAGCACAGCTGTGATAGAACTGAAACAACTGTAAAACGCGGGATCTCTACTCTTCAAACGGAAGAAGTGACACTATACCGACTTATTTTTGAAATATTTATAATTTTAAATGAAGTCCAACAATCGGTGGGTGCATCGTTACAGGAAGAAAGTCATAAAGTTGAAGAAGCTCTAACTTCTAACAAACGGGGGCAAATACCAAAACAGCGTTATAAAAGACAGGAAAACCCATGCTAATCCCTGCAGTTTTAGGGAAAAGCATGTACACAGAACATGGGGCAAGCATATCAAAGAAGCTGCGTAGATGCGAGAAAAATAAAAATAAATCAATAATAAAAACTATGATATAACAACAACTGTGAGTAAATCATTTACGTTTAATTTCTTAGAATACAACATTACTGTACATAAAAAATCACGGCATGTATTAAAGAATAAACGAGCATCATCTTATTTAATCAGTGCAATGGCTGAGCATAAAATACAAGCATATGAAACACGGTAACTGGTATAAAATAAAACGAATAAAATTCCACAATTAATGTCTTACAAGAGGTAAAAGTTCGCATCACACCTTTCACCTTGTGACGGCACACCGGTTGCGGAACACTGGTCTAAATGTATGCATTATTTGAAGGATTCGCAGTATAGCAAAGTTTGAGAGAACCATGTCCTCAACCCATGTTCTTTTCTACCCAATTAACCTTTCGTTTAAAGATTGAGGTTTTCAAGACGTTAAGATTTATATATATACATTTATATACATTGTAATGTGGTAGGGGAATACCAGCGTTTCGGAGGAAGACGTCCTGAGTCCTGAAGATGGAAGTAACATGTTCCTCAGAAACGTATCCAACTGTCAGATCGCTCGGTGTTATACCATACACGATCACTATATGAACCCCTTTTTGCTTATTTATCTATAGTTTCTGAGAAAATAAAATGTGATTAAAGTTGGGGTGCGTCGTCTGCTTTGGAGGAAGTACGCACTCGGTCACAAGAGCGAGGCAGTTTACCGACTTTCCTCGTGACGTCATAATGGGAGAACTTTATGTACATAAGAAATTGGGTCTCCGCCGTTGCGACTTTGTTTTAATGAATAATCTAAGGGGAAGAAGTGATCCAACTTTCTCTTTGCATCGTGAAGGACAAGATGGGAACTTTTTCCAGCGAGAATTCCGACAACAGAAACGTCATGGTTTATACAGTTTTAAGAGACTTGGCATCACAACAGAGAACTGTAGTTGCGCCCGTCGATATCACGCTCGAGCGACTGCATCTCTGCTTGTTCATTTAAATATACGTCTTTGTTACTGTGTTTTCTCTCTCTTTGAGATTTGCTGGGATACTGTTACGTACAGAGTTGATTTTGGGGCACGCGGTAGCGTAGTGTAGCGTAGTTGGTCGAGGCACTATGCTACCAGCCGGAAGGTCGCAGGTTCGGGTCCCGATAAGGTTGATTTTTCAATTGACATCCTTCCAGCCGCACTATGGCCCTGGGGCCGACTCGGCCTCTAACAGAAATGAGTACCAGGAATTTTCCTGGGGGTAAAGGGCGGCCGGAACGTAAAGCTGACAACCTTACCGCCATCTGTGAGCCGATTGTCTAAAATATGTGGGACCCTCAACGTCTCACAACTATATATGGGCCTCCATGGCCTGTTACAGGGACAGCTTTACCCTTTTTTTTTTTACACATGTGCTTTCTTTCAGGATTTACATTGATTTACAAACGGTGCGCTATCAGACGGTGAACAGCACTAAATGATAATTAGAAGGGGGTGGAGTCCAGCTGGGTCCACTCGGCACGGCGGCCACTGATTGGCGTATTGTAACCTGCTCTGGGTGATTATGATGATGGAGAATTTGGTGGAATGAAGATTTGCAGGGTAAACCGAAGTACTCGGAGAAAAACCAGCCTCAGCCCCACTTTGCCCACCACAAATCCCACTTGACCAGACCCCGGGATCGAACCCTGGCCGTCGCGGTGGGAAGCCAGCGACTAACCGCTTGAGCTATTGCGCGGCCTAAATGGTAATTAAATGCAACGGGATGCTGAAAAGCAGTTGGTCTTATTGGGAAAAAGATGTATCTTTACCGTTAGACCAGTGTCGAGTTCGAGATTCTGAGAAAGTGGTCAGTAGGCTGGATTGACTACGAGTTGGACTAAAATCGCAAAAGAGACGGCAAGATTCTGCACTTTCCCTCTCGTTCAGATGCGGCTAATTTCGTATCCAGTGCATGTCGGGTAGGCCAGTCGCTCTGAATGAAGGAGACCAGAGCGCGAAGCTAACCACTTTCGCTATATGCCCGCACGCACTGATTCTTAAGCACAGGCGTGGGTTTACTATACAACTAACAAGATGTTAAGGTAAAGCTATTCCTGTAACAGGCCGTGGCGGCCCATAGGATTGTGAGACGTTGAGGTTCCCACATTTTCTATACAGTCGGGTCACATATGTCGGTAAGGTTGTCAGCCTTACGTGCCGGCCGCCCTTTACCCTCCAGGAAGATTCCTGGTACTCATTCGGTTACAAGCTGAGTCGACTCCATGGCCATAGTGCGGCTGGAAGGATTAGGTAAATTGAAAAATCCAATGACTTCATCGGGACTCGATCCCGCTTGTAGTATAGTGCCTCAACCAAAAACGCTACCGCGTTCCACCACAAGATATTAAGACCTTTTATATATTCAGATGCCAACGCAACAGGTGTTTTTATTGATTGACTTAAAATCAACACTACATGTTTCGACCCTTAAAGTTTCATCTTCAGTTGTTCTTCAGACACACGATTAATAATTGATTTTATTATTTTGTTATTGGTCTTATATCATTTAGTAAGATCGCACTTGTGTGTATTAAACCTATTCCTGGTTTGCCTACGTAATTTTGAAGTAAATAGTACAGTTTACTCGCTCGTTAGAATTTGTTTAAATGTTAGGCGCAGTCCACTGTCGAATATGATTTTGGAAATTTTGATCAGACACTGAGTGTATTGTTTTTACTGTCGGTATGTGCTCTTGTAATTACCCAGAATTGTTGCGCTTTAGCGTGATATATTTTAGATTTATGCTGACAGTGACCCCACGTTTTGGCATGGTGAAATATTAGTGATTTAATGCAATTTGTATGTTGCCCAATACTGGCCCGAATATTACTGCTGTATTATACAATAACATGAACAGTCAGTATGGATGAAAGGACTTTTGTACTTATATAAATTAGGTATTGTCACTTGTTCGAGGCTGTTCTTGTGACTTGTGTGTCTGATTGAATAATAGGATTTATTGACACCTTATTCACATATCTCTGGACTACAGGTAAAACGGCGCTATCGCTGATCTTCACACGCAGTAGATTTCTCATTCTTCACTAGTCGTATCCTGGCCCTATCGTTGTTGGATTTTATGAAGCTCACGTCGGACACGTGTGCTGCAGTAGTTCTCAATTTTCGAGGCTCTCCTTCTGGCAATGTTGATTTTCGCTCACAGTTCCTCTTTGCTGTTGTTGTCTCCGCATGATACGCGTATGCCGGCATGACCTTAGAAACTGTCGCTCTCGATAAGCCTAATAATGTGACTTTTCTCACAGATTTTCCAGCTAAATGCGCACCAACGATCTGTCCTCTTTCAAATTCGGACAAGTCTCCCATTTTCCGATTATTTCACTCAAATGACACGAATCACAATACGTAATGTACTTACAGAAGCACTACAGAGTGTAAACAAACGGAAGAACATTCAGTGTTGCCAACTGAAGTACTTTGAATGTAGCCAACACAAATTCTGTTCCTCAGTTTCTTGGTGTCTCCATTATCTTGTCCACCCCCTGTACGCCTTTGTACATTTAATATACCTGGGCTGATATTGCTGGTGTTTCTGTAAGACGATGTACTGACATTAAATTCGGAATCCAGGGCCTTAGAAGACCTGACTGACGGAATACTTAACTAACCAGTTATCTCCTTGAAACAGTGTCCTTGAAAACTGCTAGCCATGGAAGTGCCGTCCACACAGTTTTGTCATATTTTGAAGATTATTTTTAATATTATCCTCTACGTCAAAGTCTCCGAAGTGTTTTTTTCCCCCTTTAGTTTTAGGCCTTTTCAGTTAAACTTCTCCATGCGTTTCTCCTGTCATCCGTGCCACAACGTGGTGTATCTTACGCAGACATGTGGAGTGCGTGCATATTCGCATCGAAACCCCCAGTAAAGCCTACAGCTGCATGGCGTATCGCTTGCATAGATGGCTGGGGAACTTTATTGTGGATATTGAATTATAAACATATGTATTTAAATTGTAATTAAGGAAATACATGGCGGTAAAAATGTCTGTGTCAGTTGAATCGTCGGGTAGTTCCGTTTATTTTGGAATGTGACTGTAACTGGCGCCCCTTCCCCCGCGTATGAAACTTCATTTTATTCTGTCGGTTAGCACCGCTGACTCATTATTTCAAGCCTGGGGACAAAATGCAGATCCGATAAAGCGTTTTGGAATGGAAATGGATTGGACATGAATGTGTTACGGCGTGCAACTTTAAAGAAACGCAGAATTGAATTACAGAACTGGGGAACTTAAGACTGCTCGAAAAAGCTCCGCTATTTTATGTCCTGTATGTCAAAGTAGGGTGACAGTTTTATGCTATTGTACTTGTTAGATCTTGTTTGTACTCTACTGAGAACATTGAACCTACATTGTGAAACCGTGCCTCGTCCTCCGCAGAAGCATTTATCAGAGTTCGATTTTAAGTGTGATAAGAGAATCTGTAGTTCATATATTAAACTAATTTCGTTTTAATCGCCTGCATCCACCATTCTACGTAATCTGAAATCGAATGTAATCAAAGTTACAAAACGGGAAAGCCGTACCAAAAGCAGCACGTCTCATAAGTAAATGAATAGATACGAGTTATATATGTTGGAGCTTATAATTTGTATATAATGTTCTGTGGATATAATGAAATACATAACGTGAACAACATTTATGATTCTGCAGTCCAGTGTGTGTACTACGTTCATTCATTCATTATTGGAGGAGTCGGTTTCCCCATGCACCGCGACCAGTTGTTGATCTATTGTACGTCCCCCTTTGATATTCTACCAGTCGCCATATCCTTCCGGTACTGGTGCTCGCTATCAGCCCCGTTCAGCCAGCGAGTTCGGCCCCTCTACTGGCAGTGGTACCTGATACTTCCCCATCTACCGGCTGCATTGGAAACTACTTGGGCGGGAAACTTTTTACCTAATTTTGCTCAGAGATGTCATAGACCTCCCTCCAGGAGGACTTGTTCCCAGAATTTTTCCGCCCTTAAAAATTCCACGACCTCTGCCGGGTTTGAACCCGCGTACCATGAGTCATGAGGTGGGAACGTTACCCCTAGACTACGGAGACCGCTTGTGCACTACGTTAGTCAGTAGCATAATTTATAAGTGGATGTAGCGCCGTATTATCACCAAAAGAAAAGAGGACAGGTCATACTGCAGAGAGAGCTTAACAAACCCTTCGAAACTATAGCAGTGCTCGAATGTTTGTAGCGACTGAAGCAAATCAAAGTTTCGTTCACGAAAGAAGAAACTCCTGTGCGTAAGTTGATTTAACATTAGGAACATCAATCTGACCACAGCATGATTCTCAGAATAGACATGCATTATTTGCTAAAAAGGCATTAATCAGTTCAACCTCATAATGAACACGCGGTGTGTTTTTGTCTGAGGTGGAAACTGGACTTTAAAATATTACTTTTATGAGCGTCGTGCTGGTGTAGTCTAGATCTGGCAGAGTCGTGTAATCACCAGTATAGTCTCGAAGCTTTGTCTTTCTGTCTGCTTTCTGGAAACCTGAAGATCGAAATATAAACGAGTTCCGAGTAGAAATTTTATTAAAGTCGACTTTCATTTTTCTTGTGTTTCTAGTTTTGCAATTAAGGTAAATTTGTTCCTGTGC
Source organism: Cryptotermes secundus (assembly GCF_002891405.2). Lineage (NCBI taxonomy): Eukaryota > Metazoa > Arthropoda > Insecta > Blattodea > Kalotermitidae > Cryptotermes > Cryptotermes secundus. Next base: position 732,237 of record NW_019743672.1, read on the forward strand.
TTATGTAATTAAACACCAAGTCACGAATACGTATAGGGGAGTGAATGTGTAGATCCATATATGCTTGACTTCGGCGCTAGTTGGAGGTGAGTGGTCACCCTCACTCCCCGACCACGTTACTCTCAGACAAATACCCCCAGATACACATTGTATAGGAGGTTGGGTGGGCCCCAGAACCGGTCTGGGCAACGTGGAGATAAGAAGATTCTTTACCCTACCGGGGCACGAACTCCAACCCTTTGGCCGTCCAGCCAGTAGCCAGTTGCTATACCGACCGAGCTATTCCGGCATCTAGTCCTACAGGTCGATTGCTATTATTGTTGATATTTTTTATTTTTTTAAAAGTAACTTGTTTAAGTATAAATGTTATATAAGTATAATTTGTAACCTCAAAGTCTCGCCGCCATGTTTGTAAATGTGGACGTATTTTTTTTAATTCGCTTAATGGGGGGTGGAGTCCAGCTGGGTCCACTCGACACGGCGGCCACTGATTGGCCTATTGTACCTGCCCTGGGTGATTATGATTATGGAGAATTTGGAGTAATGAAGATTGGCAAGGGAAACCGAAGTACTTGGAGGAAACCCGCCCCAGCGCCACTTGAATGTGGTCATATTTAGGTGGGCATATGTGGATATAATTGGATATATGTATGATTTGTTTGCGTACCAAGTTTCACATTCCCAGCTCCAGTGGTTCATTATTTGTCACCTTCAGACCGAAATTTAAGAAGATTTTTCACTCGGCTGCCATGTTATTATTTTACATTCTTCATAAAATTACCCCGACGAAAGGTGTATATTCTACTATGATCGATTACCACATATGTTTATTAAGACATATCAAGCGACCCCGACGTTGTCTTCAGCTCGCAAGTAAGCGCGCCCACCGACTTCTTATTACAGTGTGTAAGTTATTAAAAAGCACGGCGTTAGGGTTGCCTCTAGTGGCTATAGAGAGTATAACAATTATCGTGAAAGCTCGTCAGCTCGTTGGGTATAAATACAAAGACACACACACACATACTGCAGCCCAGCAACCAAATTCGAATTTTAAGGTCGTCAAAATGTATTTATTTATGTCATATTTAACGTTATAAGCAACTCAGACTACATGGCATAGTAGTGGGTAGTAATAGCCCAGTTACACGGTTCATACCGACTTCTGCCTGGAGTAACCGAGGGAAATGACAAGGAGCGTCCGTCGTGGTAGGTAGTGTCACGGCCAAGATTAGAACCGGGTATTGTCAAAGTATAGGCCAAAAGGGTTGCCATTTGTGCCAACTTTCTCGGTCGTGGGTATGAAACTTGGACGAAAATGAAGAATTGGTGAGCTGTGCATGTAGCGCACATCGGAAATGATTGATAAGTGGACATTTTAGTTGGATAATCTTAAAATGATCTGTCGGCAGGAGTAAGTATAGGTGGGGCGATAAAATTAAAACTAACGTTAAAGCAGCAGGATATGAGTGTGTGGACTACATTGTTGTGGCCCAGGGAAGAATCCAGTTGCGGTGTCCTGCAGATGTGATAATTAACCTTCTACAAAGGAACAAACTCTGAAAAGCGTAGAACATGTTAAAACGTTCATTAGATGAGATTTTGTTACTCGTGACTTCACTGGATCACAAAGAATAGAAACAGGGCCATGCCATCATATACGGAATACATGAGTTGCTCAGTTTCAGTGTTTGTATTGTGTCCGTGTAAAGTGTTCCACGCGAAATGCGATCGCGAGGGCTCCGCAGGTTTTAACGTAACTCATTTTCCCGAAGGCAGCTGCTCCGTAAACACTCGTGGCGTCATTTCGCCGATCCACGTTAATTATTGTTGGTGCTGCACTGGGCAATTAGAAAAAAGATTGTTTTGTCGTACGGACTGTAATTGAAATCAATTACCTTCCGTCACCAATTATCCCCAGGGCTGCGAACTGTGATATGGATATTGGACAATGAAAATATTTTAATAGGTTTCGGTTACATTTCAGATGTATTGGGGAGGGTGTAGGAAACCATACAATTATATGTGACAATGCAGTCGGTGCAGAACCTACATGGTGTCATGTTTGTTCGTATTTAGGGACTTTGGGCTGTATTTTACACTAACATGATTGGTGTTGCCCAGTTCCATCTGTTTTGTACTGCACGTGTTTATCTCACCCTTCTGAACAGACTGCGAAGTGGATTTGGTCGAGTCCACTTATTGATGTAAGGATTTTGCGGTGCGTATTGCTCAGTCTAAAGCCCACTCTGCAGCTGTAACCACTGCCTCTGTATTGCTTGCTATACTTCTCACGCCCACCCCAGAGGCCAGGCCTAACTCGATGGGCTGTGTGGCTACTCAACAGGTCTGTACCGCCATCAGCACGCCATACCCCTTGCATGCTTGTAAACGCACTAACAGGAATATGATACACCGATACATTGTATTTGCATGCGTTTTGAGCATCGTTTAAAATGCACACTTAACTAGTTTGTGCGCATATTTCAGTAATAGCTAATATTTATAACACTTTATATTATTTCAGGTATATCTATTAAACGATGTAATATGAATTCACACCACATCCTGCTCTGATTTAAACGCATTTCATAGCTGGAACACAAACAGTTGTCTACAACGATTAACCATTTGAAGCTCAATGCTGCAGTATGCAACAACTTTGGCGTCCAGGAACTCTGCGTTGTGCTCACGCATTTCGTATGGCTCTCAAAATAGCCCGTTCGTCTTTCATTTTCATCTTCCTTCCTCATACAACAATATGTATTGTCTGTATTCGAAAGAGCGTCGTAAATTACTTAAGAATGAACCGCGTGAAGACGAAGTTCAGTGTCTTTCAGGACGGAGAACTGTCTGTTGTTTGTCTTAAAATACTTAAACTATGTCCCGATTTTCATGAAAGTAAATAGAACGATCATGCCATTCGAACCCACCTAATATGTGATCCTAAAATTTCCATCCCATAATTCCTGAATATTTTGAGGTGGAGTAACACTAGGCCTATTCACTAAGCGGCGCTGAAACTATGTTGCAGTACACATAACATTTCACCCTAAAGTCACGTAAATAACTTGGCTAGTCAGCCTGTCAAGTCAGTCAGTCAGCGTCTGCATGTTACGATCCAAATGAATCGCTACATTAAGTGTCTTCTTCGATTTATCAATGTCACAGTAATTTTCCTCCAGAGTGACATGTCACTGCAGTTTTATAACGCACGTTCCTCGTTTCGAATTTGAATACCGGACAGATCAATAAAAATACACGCCTACTTCAAAATGAATGCTTCTGTTTGTGGTCGTCTGAGTTATGACACTGTTTAGTCCTGTAAGCAGGCACAGCGTTTCGCAGGAATGTAGTATGTACGTAGGTAAAGTTATCCCTGTAACAGGCCGTGAAGGCCCATAGTGCTGTGAGAAGTTGAGGCTCCCACATTTTCTAGATAGTCGGCTCAGAGATGACGGTAAGGTTGTCAGCCTTAGGAGCCGGCTGCCTTTTACTCCCCCAGGAAGATTCCTGGTACTCATTTCTGTTAGAGGCTCAGTCGACCCCAGGGCCATAGTGCGGTTGGAAGGATTAGGCCAATTGAACAAATCCACCTCATCGGGACTCGACCCCGGCTTCTGGCATAGTGCCTGAACCAACTACCCCGTCGGAGAAATGTAGTGCTTCCGAATTGCGGCATTGTATTCTTTGCAGTCGTTGGTCCCCGCCTTCCAGACCACCCCAAGTTATAGCCCGGAAGGCCGTCTCTGACGAGCTAACCTCAGATTCCAGTGGCCTATGTGGAGTACTCATGCAGAGAACTGCAAATATACACACACAGTCTCTGAAGTGACAGTTCAATGTGCGTTACCGCTTGGTTTGGGATACATGTGTGTGGTTTCGTGCCACATTTCCCACAATGCGTTGCACTGAGCTCGTCTCACTTCGCAGCAGAACACAGAAGAGAATAAATTTAACATCGCCGCTGATGCTGATCGATTACGAAATGCTGTGTAATTTTACAGACTGGTTGAAGCTTGTGTGTACTGATCCAATATTCGTGGCGTCTGAATTGTGGAAGAGTGGCAGTCAGAAGGGGACGTTGCGAATCCTTCTCTGGAACGTATTTTTGTAAAATTAGGTACATTTCTCTAAGCAACGTAAGCTATACAGTTATGAATTGTTGCACACGTGTAGTGAAGGTATCTTTGTATCTGCTGATCTTTTGCGGCGGTCTGTTTTTTATTTTTTATTTTATTTTTTTTTACTTTCTAGGAAACAAGAATATTGAGCTATGTTTATAAGTAAGCCGCTGCTAGGAAGTCAGCGGAATTAGAGTTATCTCAACTACATATATCAGATTTCGCAACTGGAAGTGGTGATTGCTGCAAAATATTGTGACATGTCAACACATTGACAAGCAACGGCTCGATAAACACCACGTGATACGCGCACGCAACAGTAAGACGAATGTTGCTAGGCAACAGTCAGCGCGCCATTGGGCTGGCTGGGTAGCAATCATGTGTCTTTGTTTTCTGTGTGGTGCGTGCGGAGTCTATATAACGGGGACCTGTTGTAGCTTAGATTAGTGCAGTGTAGTTAAGAATTAGTTTCAAAGGTACGACTATGAACACAAAACTATATGTGTAATATTTGGAGTGCGCAATTCGGTGAGACTATTATATTTCTGGTGTTTTAAATGTGTTACCAGGAGACGACTAGTATGTGTGTAACAGTGAATTATAAACTGTAGAAATAACGATAACGCTATAATTACGAATAATTACTGGTGGTGTGTATCTGGAGTAAATAAATCCGTTCACATACCCAGAACCGGCGTTATTAGTCACTAATACATGTGAAAATATTTTTAATGTGTGGATTTTTAAGAGGGCTGTTCTGTTTTCAAGAATTCCTAAGGGTACTTCTCCATTTGACGTGTCCACTTCGGAGGGACGCACACTCAGTTGTTTGCACAGACCGAATTGCTTTGCGGTGGATGCAGGCCTATATTTTTTTTTCTGAATTTAAATATTGTTGGATTCATTCATTCATCAGTAATCTGTCAGATGACAGGTCCACAGCCTCTTCCAAAACAGTTTCTCCACTTAATGCGATCTTCTGTTTTTGGAAAGAGACTATCCAGGAATAGTGATAATGTGGTAGTTTTTCCATTTTTCCATACATCGCAGTACAACAGCCGTTCAAACCACTCTGGTCACGCCTGTTGCTATACGAACTTGAACCATCTCGAGCATCATTTTCTCTGTGCTTCAAGTCGCCGCTGATGACGCTGCTTCCGGCATCAGTTTTCGGTGTCTCTCTTCGTCTGATGCCTACCCTTTGACCTGTCCAGCAAGGGAGGCCCTGCCAGTAGCTACACTACCGCTGGTATAGCTCTCAGGGTCCTTGGCATACTCAAACACCCTCACCACGATAAGGTGGAGACACCAACGAGGGGATTGTTGGATATTTGCTGAAATTTGATTAACGCAGTTACTGAGTAAATGAACGCGCGGGTTATAGTTACAGCCTGTGCCCAATGAATGCTGGGTGTGTTATACTCTCTTAGCTTCATTATTCAGGATGGCTCTTATTGCTAATATTTGATCTTTTTAAATAGTACAAATAAACGCGACACTTTGTTAGCTATGTTATTTTCAGGTCTGTTCCTCTTGCATACGCTGTAAGATCATTACTTGTCATTAACCGCTTCCAAACTATGTTTTTCAGCACCTTTTGTCAATTTGTTTCTTAGGCAACTTAACATTTCAGTTGGTGGAATGCCATATATCGATGGTTAAACCGCCAAAACAGATGTTGAGTCCTCACCAAAGATTTTAAGGATGTGTTGAAAGAATGTCCCGTTCGTGGCATTGGTTGGGTTTTGTCAGTAGCTGCAGAAATGAGTTCTGGAATCTCTTTCATACGACTTACAATTTACTCTTACTATTTGTATCACTGAAGTTTGTAATCCGTTTAACGTTCTGAAGAATTATAATTTATGCCATTTTAAAACCTTCAGGACATTGTGAGTCGCGGATTTTGTCCTCTGAAACTATATGACTTGTTTGCCTTCAGCTTGTTTAACTTCTTAATAGAAGCTATAGCTTACAGACTTCTCCACTCCAAACCTCTTGTAATAAAAGGAATTGCAGTTCTTTTTTGGATATTAACCTTATTTTCTGCATGCTGTAATATTTGTGCTGTGTGCCATTTGGTTACAGATTTAGATACGGAATTTATTTCGTATAGTAGCCCATAACTTCGTTGCCAGTTTGAAACTACCGGTAATGCACCGTTCTGCACCAGAATTTTACAAGGGGTGCTGCTATTGTGGCAGAATATTCAGTTTTATTGTTATGATGTTTCGAGTTCTGTCTCTTTCTCGAAGTATTCTCATTTCCGGAATGGTCCCTTACTAAACGACTGAGTGAATTGCTGGTGGAACTAGAGTTAAAGAACTCGTTGCAAGAAGATGTGTAATACAGTTCTGGAGGCTTCTAAAGTCATTGTCAGTGAAGCGCCCAACAGTTTTAACTGGAATTAAAATTCGCTTAAGCTTAGATTGTGATTTTAATGGGATTTGAAGGTTTGGAATTTTATTAAAGGCTCACATGTTGATGGCTCCGTGACTTTCAAGACGGGTTTTGAATTGGTGAATAGATTTATTGACCACTTGCAGGTCGTAACTACAAATAATTCTTATACTATTGCTGGTTTCCACACTACAAATCACTCAGCACTAAGTGTTCTCAGTCTGTCTCCACTAGTCTTTACTTGGCAACAGCTCTCCACAATGGCCGTTCCTCTGCAGTATCTTCACTAGACGTTTCCTGGTATGAGAAGCACAATAGATCACTGTAGGTCGCGGTACAAGGGCCGAGAAGGCCTACCCCTCATATATTCATTCACTCCTGGTATGAATCTTAGCAATGAAGATTCTTCCACTTCCATTTCGCGCCGGTTAACACTCCACAGCTGAACCCTCAACTGACTGTAGAGTCGATTGTCTTCAAGATAACGCCTCGGCACGGACCCCACGGAAAGAACTTTCTTCTGTTGTCAAGAATGCGTGTTTATTGGCCCGTTACCTAGTAATTCCTTATATATGCGAATACCATAGAAAACACCTCTTGCGTCGCTGGTTCAATTGTTGCGTGCGCGTATTTCGGGGGTTGCCTAAAAATGGGTCTGCATGTCACAATACTCTTAATTATAGAGGTTACTTAATTTCCAGTGATGCGAGAGGATCAGCCACAGTGAGATGGGAGGTTGGAGTGCGGAAGCCGCAGAATGACATTGCTAAGTGATATCCAGGCTTTCGCCCGGAGAGGTCAAAGAAACCAAGACGAACTACAGACTCGGTGTTATTAAATGTTGCACTTTGTCCATTGTATGAAATGTATTTAATAATAACGGTAATAGGCTGTATCCTTCCATTACAGCTGGTTAGTTGTCATTGTGGGGCACGCGGTAGCGTAGTTGTTTGAGACACTATGCTACAAGCTGGAAGTTTGCGGGTTCGATTCCCGGTGAAGTCATTGGATTCTCTTTCAATTGACCTAATCCTTCCAGCCGCACCATGGCCTTGGGGTTGACACAAGCTCGAACAGAAATGAGTAGCAGGAATTTTCCTGGGGGTAAATGGCGACCAGCGGGTAGGGCTGAAAACCTTACCGCCATCTTTCAGCCGATTGTCTAGAAGATGTGGGAACCTCGACGTCTCACAACTCTATGGACCTTCACGGCCTGTTACACGGATAGCTAGTTGTCATAAGTTCATTCATTCATCTGTAATCTGTCAAGACGGCAGGTCCACAGTCTCTTCCAAAACAGTTCCCGCACTTAATGCGATCTAGAGCTTTCTCCTTCAAATGCGAATATCCTCTTCTGTCCCCAAGGTCATCCAGTATCTTCTTACGTCTTCTTCCTCGTCTTCTGGTCACTTCTAGTCATAAGTTACTGACTAAAATTTTATTATTTACTTACTTTGGTGTTTTCATCCATCCACCAACCAACATCAAAGTTTGATGATCTACGGTCTCGAAACTGTCAGTTTAGAAACATGCAAGTAGGCAACGCGCGTGCGCGTCAGTTATATATATATTCCTAAAACCTAGAGAAATACTAGAAATAATAACGTTAATACAGATATGTAACAGCAATTGAAATCAGCACAAAACAACCAAAAGAAACCCGGCCGGCAGAAACAAGAATGAGGGACAACTTAAATAAATGCTTTCACGCCAAATTCGAATTCCAACCAAAATGGCAACAAGGCACAGTTGTGTTTTTAAACAAATGTGTCAGTTTCAAATTTAAACCTTTTGTGACGCGTCTTTGACGATCACAGTGTAACTTACGCGTAGAATGAATGCACCCTGATGATAGTCAAATAATGACCTAAACATATTCTGCATTCGAAATATCTTTGTGTAAATGTATAGTGATAATATTGTGAATGGTTAATAAAATGGCACAGCTACAGAAATCACTGAAATGTTCATAGAAGTTGGTGGTGAACACAGTATTACTTGAAATGCAGCGCCCCAGGATGTCACAGTGCAGAACGTCATAACGGCAGAGGACTAGACTATCGACTGCAGACAGGAGGAGGATTTTCTCCCCCCTTGGTCATTGCGTCCAGAGCGCCTCTGGATTCCATCCACCCTCTCTCCAACAGGTACGGGGGGTAAATCGACCGGGGCGTGAAGCTGAGCGCTCACCTCTTTCTAGTATAAAATCTTTGGAGCTTTGCCACTATTCATCCAGACGCCTTCATGGTGCGGCGCCTAACGGAAGACAAGGACAACTCTTTGACAGATTGGCTGAGTGTGTCACCATTACCTCTATTATGCCTCTCTAGATTAGACAACCAAAGAAGTTCTTACATCAGAAAAAGTTTTGTAGCTGCAGTATAATGTTTGATATAGCTACCACAACAAACTAACAAAATTGGAAAAATCATTTGGAGAGACTGCTTTCAGGAACTGGTATTCTGTTACCGACCGAAGGGACGTTGAGACTTTGGTCGGTGAAAGCTGCGATGGGAATGCTAAGATCATATTGGGATTCGTGGGAACAGACCTTAACGACATAATCCTGCAGAGTTCATCGTAATGCTTTTGCTGACTACCATGATTCGGTCACCAGAACCTTGTTTGTCAGAAGTGCTTGCATTGTTCGGAGTGAGGTTTGTATTAAAGTGAGGGATATTTCATCACGCGCATGCCCTCCCTTACATGCCCAGTGAGAGGGAGATGTACGATGCGGTGTAAGAGAGAGAAGCGGGAGGCGACAACTGAAATGTGATTTACGAGTATCTCGGTTCTAATTTGCATACGACGCGCCCGCCGCGTGGTTCCTTCAACTTGCTTTGGAATGACAAGACATTTCCTTAACGACTTCCACCATTACAGTCGCTGCCTTTATATGCTAGTAACGTTATTAATGTACGCAGTGGTTCAGTGTCTTGGACACTGCTGCTGTTGATCAGATGCTTCCAACCCTTGTACGTTCAGGGATCCAGATTCTCAACCCTTCCGGCTGGGTGCACATTCATCCTTTTCCTTCGAGTCTCATCCGGCATTCTGCCGTAATTTCCCTTTCCATGTAGTAGGCTGATGAGATCACCTCTCGGTGTGTCTGTGTACTTTACGTGTATCTTCCCCCATCGTTGCTAAGCAATGGCTCGGCGAACACACGCAACAGTAGAAGAATTGTTGGACGCGTCGTTTTCTATGATGTCCATGTCATATAGAAAGAAAATAAAAGATTAGTTCCTCCCAGAACTTATTGTTCTTTTCTTGGATTTCCAGAAGTAATCAGATTTGAACCCCAGCTGTGGTTTGTTCCTTGTCATAAGGGGACTATCGCGTGATATAAATCTCACAGTTTGGGAGTTGTTGCGATGTAAGGAAACAAATGCATATGCCATAGATTCGATACGAACCCGAGATTTTGGCCTACGTTCGGCATAAGACTCTGCTCGCATAGATCTGCGCGGCAAGCGCAATAAGCACACACGGAATGGAAAGCCTGAAATTGCGTTCGAAGTATTTAAGTCTACACAGCAGTATGATAACTGATCTGGAAGTACTGTTTCGCTAACATTTGGCACTAACTTCGCCGACGAGCGGCGGGCGCTCGGTCGGTATAGTTTGCTGACGAACTACAGGCCACGGAGTTTATTATTTTTAGTTTAGTTTCGTTTCGCTTAAGCCAGAAGCGGACAGTGTTTTTTTTTTAAGATGCCTTTAGAATGATTCGTAATTCTAACATTTCACCTGTTTCTCGCGCAGACATTTTGTGCAGCCTCAGTGCCACTCTTCTGCTAGCCTCTACCCACAACTCCGATATACGTAAATATTTAATCAGGCAACTGACGAAGTGCCCTGCAGGTGGCATCCTGTGGTTGTAATGTGTGAAATCAAAAAGACACTCCGTTACTCTCTCTGTAAAGTGAACTTATACCTGCGCCCAGCAACGGTCAGTGGGAATGTGTAAAAGTGAAAAACGTTCTCAATACCATAAGAAAGTGACGTCTTCCAATTGACCTCAAGTGAAAAACAGAGGCTCCTTCGGTGGAAGGAGCCTCATTCTGTCATAGGCGGGCTTATTAGCCCAATGTTATCACAGTAGCTTATAGAATACTGTAATTCTGATTGCTATTTAAGTAATAAAAAATAAAGCGAGTGGTTGGATTCACGCTCCTACTGTCTTTATCCTTATCCAAAGTCCTCTGTTGCGGCGTCAGTTCTGACTCTACAATCTGTCGTGGCATGTGATTGAAAATCATCTTTGGGGCATCAGCGTGTATAGAACTTCTTTAATCATACACCGGTACAATATTACCACGTGTCCTGGTAGCGCGACAAGTAATTAATGAGTTCCGGATAAGATGAATCGATTTATTGGATATTCACTAGGCGGAACTACAGTTAGTTGTAACATAACCTTGCTGGGAGTTGTATGACTGTTGTCTGGAACGTAATTTCTACCACCTGACTCCAAGCCCAGAGTCTATCTTGAACGTGTTATAATTATTCAGCTAATCAGAAGTGTCTTTATGAAACTCAGTGCAAAAGCCCATATCCGGAACCAGATAAATTCGGCACACACCTTCACACTACATTCTAATGTTGTATTTTAGCGTCCTGTTGCACTGATTTTCATCCATGATACGTCTTGTAGTGCACTCAATTTCACATGTCGCTTCTTACTACATGTTTCGGCAACGTAGTGCCATCTTCAGATTCGTTATTTACGCTAAGCTATTACATTGTTTGCCATCTTGTGTCTTTCATAAAATTATTTAGAAAGTACATTATTCGTCAACTATAATAAAATTTGTATATACTAAAACTTGTTAAGATTATTCATCTATATGTCTTAATTCAAACTCGCGTATTGTATATACTATATTCTACTGAGCGCTAAGCTTCGATAGTGGATACCATTCATACAAAACCCTTCAAAACCTAATAGAACTTACCGGAGATGAAAGACATGGCTAGCTGTATTCCTTGTATGGTTTCTGCTACACACACAGCTGTGTTATAAATCGCTGGATTATGGAGCTTCTCATAGTCACCGGTGCAGTGTTTTCCCTCCTGCCTCTGTCACTTGTGTATGTCAGCCGTAGATGCGGTTGATGAGATTATGAGCAGATTGCCCGCAGATCTTGGGTGAAGTTTATGCATGTCCTTTCATATTGAAAGTAACTTTGATTGCATTATGCAAGAGGGTTTTATCCGAACTTCTCTCTAAGAAGCAATTAAGCATATTAGTTGACAAAGTTGTTTACTGCTTCCTCTAGCCTTACCAATGAAAACGTCCCTCCGAAACTCGTGAGGAAATTGCCTGCACTTGGAGACTAATTGGAGGAATTTATGTAAGAGTGGACTAAGTATATGCGGTTTAAAATAGGTGCAAATATGAACACGAAAATGAAATCGATAAGAATCTGTCGGTATGGTAACCAGTTATGGTTCATCGTAATTGTGACGTATTTGCATGATTGGTGATCGTGCCGACAGATTTTTACGGCTTTAATTTCGAGGTTAGTGACGTCAGGTGTGGAAGCGGAACTCCATTCAGTAGGGCTAATAATCTTGTATGCTAACTACTAGACTGGATAGCAGCATACAAAGCTGATGTTCAGAAGGCAGTATGTTAGTGTTTGTAACGTGGCAACAGGTCGCCTAAACACGTGCAGTTTCACCTCACAGAACGTTGTGTACTTGAACTATAACAAGAAGAAAGGATTAACGGCCGTGGGGATTCGTTGCGGTGATCACGCGACACCCTCTATCCGCTAAAGTTGGCACCAACTTCGCCTACAAGCGGTGGTCGCTCGGTCGGTATAATTCGCTTGCGGACTAAAGCGACGGAGTTTTTAACGATAAGAAAGGTCAGTGTCCAACATATATGCTGTGTAATGTGTTTGTTTACTACGCGTTTAATTCTTATTACGAGTATTTACTTGCAACTTAACAACGCTGATAGAACTTTTCCCTGTATAACGTAGATTTGTTGGATAACAGTGAGTAATGGATTTTAAAGGATGTTGGTAGAAGCCGTTACGCTCTGATGTAAGATACTATGTCTATTTGCTAACTTTAGCGGGTGGAGAGTGTCGTGTGGGCAGCGCAACGAATCCCCACGGTCATTAATTTCGGCTTTCTAGACCTTGAAACAGCTCCTCAATTGTCTTCACGAGGTTGAGTGGACCCCGTTCCACACCCACTACTTCTCAGAAAATCTGATAGCACTGGGAATCGAACCCTGACCTCTGGATCTGTAGCCAGGAGTTCTGACCACTAGACCACAGAGGTGTATTGGTACCAGTATAACGACATAGCGTATTGCTGAGTGTATGTTAAAGACCTGCGCAAAAGAGGCTCTACCGCGTAGATTCACGTTCATTCTACGTGCTTTAATAGCAACATGAAATATCCATAAGTTACAAGTTGGATAGACAGTTTCAGACAAGAAAGAAAGCGCACTGGGACACGGTCATTCTGTTATCTTGTTGGGGCATTTCCTTTGTTGCAGCCGAGGTGTTTGTCGGGTGTTTCACACGAAGGTTGCAGCAATGTTGTGACGTGCATCTTCCTGTCTGTTTCTCATTCCCAAACATATTTAGGCTACATCATTGTTCCTGCTCTCTTTGTTACACGAACAACAGTGGCAAAGCAAGAAGAGACTTGTGCAATCTTTGTTTTTTCTTAAAATGAGATATTCTGACCGTTGAACTTTGTACTCGCATTAATTGCTGAAGGATAAGACAGCCATCAAGCGTAACAAGCTTTACTAGAAACTGAGATTAATATAATCCTTTAACGTCTTTTGGTCCTGTAGGACCATCTTCATGGCTCCCTCATAAGATAAAAGGAGGTTACGAACGTGTATATTACATGTACGTGTAAAAGCTATCCCTGTAACAGACCGTGGAGACTCATAGGATTGTGAGACAGTCGGCTCACAGATGGTGGTGAGGCTTGCGGCATACGCATCGGCCTCCGTTTACCACCAAGAGGATTCCTGGTACTCGTTTCTGTTAAGAGTCTGAGTCGACCCCAGGGCCACAGTGGGACTGGAAGGAGTAGATCAATTGAAAAATCTAATGACCTCATCGAGAATCGAACTCGCGACCTTGCTGCTTGTAGTTACCACGTGCCCCTCTGTACATGTAAGGTGATTATGTTAAATGAAGCTCTCAGGAAATGTCTGTTATGTCGGCCATCAGCTACAGTACCAAGCTGAACGAAGTAAGACCTTATCTTTTTGGCGTAGGTGGGCGGGCGGGGAATATAAGGACTAACCCAGATGAGAATTATACACGCAAATGGCGGTCACAGTCTTGTCATTACGGACTTCATCTCGCAGTGTTTTCCTTGAAAGCTGATTGTTAGTCAGGTGGTAAATAATTTGGCACTATGCTACAAGTCGGAAGGTCGCCGGTTCAAATATCGATGAATGAAGTCATTGGATTTTTTTTTTCAGTTGACCTAATCCTTCCGGCCGCACTATGGCCCTGGGGTTCACACAGCCTCTAACAGAAATGAGTACCAGGAATTAAATAAATAATTTTCCTGGGAAGTAAAGCGCGGCCGGCGCGTAAGGCTGACAAACTTACCGCCATCTTTGAGCCGATTGTCTAGATAATGTGGGACCCTTAACGTCTCACAACGCCATGGGCCTTCATGGCCTGTTACAGGGATAGCTTTTCTTTTTTTTTTTTTTGAACGTTCATTACCTTGTTTACAACAGTACACCATTTGGCATTTCCGGAGCCAGTTAAATCCCATCATTTCCTTCACATCCTATTTCTTTAAAGCCCATAAAATTCTTGGCAGTCACAAAACGAAAGCCGAACGAATTGCATGAGGCCGAAATTAAAATTTATATAACTCTTGGTTCTTGCTTATGCAAGAGAATACACTTTTGCAAATATATCGTTATACATGTAAGACATAATATTGCAAAAGTACGGCCAGAACACACATATGAAACGTGTGTCCTTGGGTCTCCGTGGCTGGAGTTTAACGTACGACTTCTGCTTTCATAAATAAGCCGCATAGAACAATGAAAGTTTACCAGTGTGTCGGCAAATATTGCTGTTGCCATCTTCGGCAGATATGCCTTTGGGGGTGTTGAAAGCCATTATGTAGGTAGACTGTGCGTCGCAGTTGAAGCGTGTCTGGATTACACGGAGGGGTGGGTTGGTATCCTATATTGAGCGGCGGTGTGCTTAATGACGGGAGTTGATGGGAATTTTTTTGCGTCCTGAGTACACTTCCGCGTGCAGACCAGCAGGTTAGGTTGATCCATTAGGCCACTGCGCCCCCACGCACAACATTTGGGTGTAGCTTGCTGAAACAGGTTTCTCAGGGTAGGCATCAGACTTTTGCTCATCATGCAACATCGGATTGCCGGAACGCTGGAACAGGGTGTGCGCTGATTACGATAAGTTAGGTTATGTTATGTTGACATATCCACCCACGCATCAACTTGCTTATTTGTGCAGAACTCGGTCTGGTTGAGTCTGGTTAGGTTAGATTAGGCTGACGCACCAGACTGCTCCACATCTAGCTGAGGATCCGCCTGAGTATTCATATTTCGAAAAGCCTGTTGTATCTCATATTTTAAAAATGATAAAATTTTTACAGCCTATGTTTCTCGGAAGCCGGTCACGGTAGCCGAGCGGTCTAAGGCATGCACTGTCTTCGCTCGCTCGGAAGCCGGGATCGTGGGTTCGAATCCCTCTCAGGGCATGGATGTTTGTGTGCGTTTTTCTGTGTTCTGATCACTCGCCCAAGGAGTTCTACCGAATGTGTAAGATCTAGTAAACCGAAATGAAACGGAGAGTTTCATGGAGGTAGGCCTAGGCCCAAATTGGGGCTGTAGCGCCACAGAAAAAAATCTCGGAATCTGTAACTAATAAAATAAATGTTTTTGAATTTGTTGTGTATTTTCTCATTTTTGCAGTGTCCTCAAATTCGGGGTTTTAAAACGATTTTCTGTGTTTCCCGGAGATTTTAAATTTTCCAGCATTTTGAATGTGAATCCTTATAAAATTGTGTAGCTTCTTGGCTACACCGTAAGGTGTTGCGTGGCACAGTTTGAGAACCATTGCCTTTTCCCCGATCGGTAGTAGTCCTAAAGGTGCATTCACTTTCCAGTCTGAGTAGTAAGTCTAATTTGCTTTGAATTATGTATAACTGTGATGTCGAGTTCATGCCACGCAGTCAAGTCGCAGGAAAGCGGTAAAGAGGCATGCCGTGGTGTTATCACAAGCACAGCCCCGTGTATTTCGCTTTCTGTGTGAATTTATATAGCACCGGGATAATATTCCAGTTGTCCATATGGATAAGTCTGTTCACGACTGAATTAAGATAGAGTTGGGACGGGTTAGTTCATGCCATGTTTAATATATCATTCGTTTGATGAATGGCCGGCGTGTTGTAAATTGTACGAATTTGAAAATGGCTTGTGGGCGCTTTGGTCTGACCGTACAGATGATAGTCATTGGGCTGCAGACATTAATTGCAAGGGTTGGCATTATTGAGCTTGGAGGCCAAAAGCATAATCATTGATTGATATTTTCGACATAAAAGAGTTGTTAAGATAGTGCATAAACATTTGAAAGAGATTTTCCCTATAATTTTGATTTAATATATAATTCTGTCTTCCATTGGCGACGTACACTCCTCGAACCCAGGAGGAGATGCCAGTCAGTGTTATTGAAGCTTCCCCTCTTTGCTTCCAGGAGAATACCGCTATAGAATCTCGAAACAGCTGCGTACTTAACACAAAGTAAAGGCAAAATGGTCCCTGTACTTAACTAATTAAGCACTGCGTCATGAAGGCGTATGGGAGAGTGAATATATAGATCCATATTTTCTTGACCTCGGCACTACTTGGAGGTGAGTGGTCAGCTTCACGCCCCGGCCTCTTCACCCCCGGTACTCATTGTATAGGAGGCCGGGTGGGCCATAGAGCCGATCTGAACGGCGTGGATAAGAGAAAATTCTTGACCCTACCGGGACTCGAACTCTGACCCCTCGGTCGGCCAGCCAGTAGCCAGTCGCTATACCGACTGCACTATCCCAGCTCTTACTTAGCACAAGGTACAGGTACGAATACGAAGCAAATTAAAATGGAGCAAGTTTTCTGGATTGTGCCTAAATTTATTGTATGAAATTATTCCGGTTTTCTTGTTGCTGACTTGGGGGGGGGATGTCACTTCTTAGGGCAATACTTGTGCTGTGTTTTGTAGACTGTGTCACGAAAGTTCAGTTTTATGAATTAGAATGCTCTAGTTTTGCACTGACATGTCAAAATTGTTGAGGACTATGGATCGGTTCGGGGCACGCGGTAGAGCAGTTGCTTGAGGCACTATGCTACAAGCCGGAAGGTCGCGGGTTCAAGTCTGGATGAGGTCATTGGGTTTTTTTTAATTTGCCTAATCCCTCCAGCCGCACTACGGCCCTGGTGTCNCGATTATCTAGAAAATGTGGGAACCTCAACATCTCACAACCCTATGGGCCTCCACGGCCTGTTGCATGGATACCTTTATTTTTTTTTTATGGGTGGGTGGATTGATGGATGCACGAATGGACACTAAGAGAAGAGACTCAAACTAAAGACTGATGCAGAAATTGAGTGACAACATCACTGCCCGTACCGAATGTCTGAAGATAAATCCTCCTAATTTTCGGGAAGTTTATGTATGATTCGGTAAGGAAATTTTCGTGACGTGACGGACCAAACTACTTCAAGTTTCCCTACTCGAAGGGATCTTTATCTCAGCATCACAATATTTGCTCCAGTTGCTGGAAATGCTCGCATGCTTGTTTACTTGACCTCTCTGGTCGCGACATCCACTTAACTATTTCCCATGGTAACCACACAACTTCCTTTCCAATAAATTTCTAGATATCACTAAACTAATAATTTTGAGTGGTCTAGATTCCCAGTATGTGGTTCGCAACCCACAGATACGACAGCATGATTCTAGGTAGCGGTGACTGGGGGCAGATATGACTGGGAACACTGGCTACCAGTGAGTGTATTGTTAGCTGACACTTCCAAAACTCATGCTTCGTATCTTGCTGATTGGTCTGTTGGATATACTGATTTGTTCAGTATTTGTTAAGCGAGTAAAGTTGAGCTGAGCGTGCTATAAGAACCCCATTTGGGACGCCGTAAATATTTACCTAGGCGGTAGAAACGAGTTTGAAGATGTGCTCCCAGTTAATTGCATTGAGGGGGCAGCAACATAATGGTAAGTTTCACAAGCATTTGAACTAGGAAGGCGTTACAAATTGTCGATGTGCAGTGCTATAGCAGCTGCTGGATCTATTCTTCCAGTTTCCGTTCTTCAGATCGATGGTTCGTACGTGCACCAGCTGGATGTCACGTTCCGTGAGGGCTGCAGGCTGTATGGCGTGGTGTGAGTTGGGCAATCGCTTCGTGTGCGGAACAAATGGTTGCCAGTAATAGTTCGTTATGCCCAGTAAGCAAGATGGCATCACTTAGAAACACGCGTCGTAGCCTGTTGGGACGAAGTGGTGTCACGTATGTTATTGGCTAACAGCACTTAGCTGCGTCCGTTAGAGCCTCAGAAGAATAAGTAACATGGCTTGGCTGTAGTACTATTGTTTAGTTACAGGTATTGTTGTTTTTGAGGGAAGAAGTGACATAACTTTTTCGTGAACTTCTACTGTCAGTAAAGCCGTTATTGTCTGAAGCAAGAGTTGTCACTTTGCTATCCACTTACCTGCTCATGGAGGAGATAAAAACAACATTGTGAAAGATGCGTATACGACGCTAATTGTATTAGACCTTTCGTTAAAGAAGTCAGGTGAAATGTGACATGTGAAAAAGTTTCAAACATACGTGTCGATTTGATGGAGACTTTTTTACCAGAATTTATTTCTTGTTGGAAGATTGTGTTGAGGCAGATTTGATTTTTATCTCCAGACTCCATTTCTTGCAAACCCACAGTAATAGGAAAGAACTGGCTTCCTTATATGGACAATGAATCTTTTGATCTCTGGTAGCGTATGTTTTTCTTTTGTTTTGTTTTGTTGTGCGAGTGTGAAGCAATGTAAACACGCAGAAGCTTTCGCAGCAGTCGTCACGGTTCTAATTATGGAGCTAGCAGAGAGTACCACTGTCTAGTTCATTTATTGTCCGTGTTCTTTGACTCACTGAACACTCCTTCCGGGTCTGCTTGCAAATTAAGGGCCCATTACCGACTTTGAACACGTGTCCAAGTCGGAAAGAAGAAACGTGTAAAGGAGATTAAAAAAGGAAACTGAAGTTAGTGGAAGGTAGTATAACGAAAAATTAACGGAAAGAAATGTACAACAAACAAACGGAAGTAAGAAAAATGACAAACTAAAGTAAGGCGGGAAGAAATAAAGGTAAAAGAAAGACAAGAAATTGAACAGAGGACATAAGAAAGCTGGATAAAGAAGGAATAACAGTAAGAGACAAAAAAGGAGAAGAAAAAGGTAAGAAATGCAAATATGAGGCAAGGAAGAATAAAGAGAGAGGACACGAATTAAGACGTGTATGAAGGGATTGAATAAAACAAAGAAAAATTGTCTTCTTGAGTGAAGATGCTTGGAAGATTGCGGTGTGCGGCACAGAGCTTCATTTCGGTTGGTATGTTCGCGCGCTTCATCGCGGCCGAGCTAAGGTGACCGGTGACATGCTGAGTAGACACAAGACGGACGGCGTCTATCGGAGTGTAAATGGGATCTGTTTTTACACCGACGGTAGCATACAGGACTCATTGCGGAGTTGGGAGTGCCGAGTTTGATACTTCTTTGCGGACCGTTCTTGCTTTTCCTTTTTTGTCGCTTAGTTCTCGTTTCGTTATTTTATTTCTGTGACTGTACGGTACGGGATACAGGCTTCAGGATTAATCGGTAATAGACATCATACCATTCGACTCTAGTTTAAAGAGGCGTCATTAATGACAAAAAATAATAATAAATTGTCAGATCGACGCCAGACATTACGTGCAGTTCGTCGAACGTTGTTGAACAGAACAGGAATTCAGAATTGCTGGTTTTTCGAACTCTATCCCTCGTCCGGTGTTCCAGAAGCTAGAAATCACAACGTTTCGGAAACAGATCCAGTTTTCGTTGTTTTCTAGTTTCTGGAACACCGGACGATGGGTAAAGTCCGAAACCCCGTAATTCTAAGTGCTATACACCATCATCAGAACCCTTTAGAATCTGCTAGAACAAGAATTCCTCCTTTATTTTGGTCTTGTATCCAGAGATGTTTTCATGTCTAGCATGTACTATAATTAGGTGCTTTCAATAGGGGCGACTGCAGACTTATCTTTCATCATACTTTCGTTGAAATCTGTACCTTTGAAGTTTCAGCAAAAAACGGCTTAATATTACGGAACCCGAAGCAAGCAACTCTTGTGACATAACCCACAGAGAAACACGCCTTTCCGATGTCCCACGAAGGAAATCTCACCTAGAGATATGTTCGGTACTGTGTGTGATTGCTGTGATTCGTGCTTCGCTGAGCTGAGCTGAGCTGATAGAAAGTAAGAACACTGAAGTAATTACAGTGCACACGGGTCACAAATTTTCAGTGGCCGAAACAAAGAAAATAACGCGTTTGAATATTAAACTAACGGTAATGGTCATTAACATTGTAGCTTATAGCCCAGTGGCAACTTATTTAACACGAGCTTTACTTTTGAATAACTCCTTTTTATCCTCGTTACCTTCTCTCTGGTTCTTGTGTATGTGTGAGGAGTTAGTTAACGGCACTTTCAATATTGAGTCATAGCGTCGGTTGGTAGGATGATTGGAAAGGATTAGGAAGGAAGCGAAACCTCACTGAGGCTAGCGTTGTCTCAGCTGAGACTCGAACCAAGCACCTCATGAGGACAAGTTTAGAGCATCACCTCTGCATAGACCTGTTCTGTTTTATTTTAATACAAGAATTGTTTTCAGTGACTTCATTAACGGACCAATCTTTATGGCATAAGCACGGGGCGATTTATTGAAGGTAAGACAAATTGTTAAGTTTTATTTTCATGAACTCTGGCTCTTAATTCTTAAATGTTGGTACCTGGGCCCTCGGCTCTTAATGTCACAGGAGGCAAATGGACAAACTGATGGTCGCTGATCGGCCTACACATCTCTAGGATTCTTGTATGCAGGGGCATTACTGTTGGCCAGCTCACTGAGTTAGTCAATAAAATGGAGAGTGATTATTCCATGGATGATTTGCTACATTAATGCTTGGCGTCGTTCATCTTGAATATCCCAACTAAAGGCTGTGTGGGAACTGCCCACATTCAAGCAAGTGTGACAACGCGAGCTTCATTGCGTAGCAACCGCTGTTTACTCGTCGTTGCTAAGCAATGAACTGTGTTAGTGATGGAAGAAATGAAATAAGCAACAGATCGAAGAAAACGGCTACCTATGTACATATGCCTAGGTAAATGGTGAGCACTCAGCACCAGATGATGAGTCGCTAGATTCGAGCACGTGTCATTTTATCCCCGGACAGAAAACCTTCGATACCCATTGGATAGGAGATTGGGTGGGCCCAAGAGACGGTCTTGACGTGGTGGAGAAGAGAAAACCTCCGTTCCCTTAGGAAGCAAACGATGAATCTTGGGTCGTCCAGTGTATAACCTAGTTACTACACTGACAGAGAGGCACGTAGATAATTGTGTAAAGCAATGTAACGTGGTAATTTTACGAGCATATACACATAGGCAGATAGGTGGATGGATAGATAGACAGACAGATAGAAAGAAAGAAAGAAAGAAAGGTGCAGAATGTGCTAACAGCAAGAAGGAAATGTATAAGAAGAGAAAGAGAGAGATTGCGGCGATAATCGTGATGGTTCGGTGCCTGGATATTTGATTGGCGTCTGATGAAGTTTTGAATTAGTTACCGTCACTGAGTCGCATCATTCAGAACCGGCAGTTAACTTGAACATCAAAGCAGACATTAATATTCATCCCGTTGAACCTGTAGCAAGATAAGAAAGAATTCAAACTTTGTGGATATTAGTGAGATGAATATAACATTTCGGATAAATTTCCCCTGTACACCGTAAAAGCTTGCGTCTCTCTGTTCTTCGCAGTAGGTATGTGGACGAAATGAGATACCACTATCCACCCAAAATGTTTTCATTTCTTTATGTAAAAGTTTCGACAAAGAATGATTATCTGTCCCATATTTCTTGCTTCGTTTCATTGACGATGGCCCTTAAATTGTGTACGTAGGTTAGATTCGAAGGAGAAATAGCCGAGTACGAAGAATGTAGAATTTGTCAATTTTGAAGTTTCCTCCGGAAGATGCCAAGAAAACCGTTTGTCACAGCAGCTGGTCTTATGTCCTGGTTAGGAACTACCGACCCACAGCCCTCTCCACTGCTCTGCAACATTAGGTTTCGTATTGTTCCATTTCCTTTCACTAATTAATGTAAAGTTAATCTTACATTTTTGGCTAATTATAACGTTTCTCAGGTATCCGCAGAATCTAGTACTAATTATCAGTTTCAAGTCCATGTGATACATTTCCCACCACTGAAATAGCTGAAGCTAAATACTCGTTAATTTCAAGCGAAGTGTTCCATATACATTCACTTATTCTTCAATATAGGGCGTTAGAAATTGAATTCAATTGAATGGCGACGAATGATTTATATTCATTTACAGATTAGTTTTAGTTCCAGGAATCAGTGATTTGTGAAGTTCTGAATATTGCCACAATAGCTTTACGCAGGTAAATTTTAGGTGTGCATAATTTTAGAGAGAAATATCAAGTAATATATTTCATTAAGTGTATGTTATAACGACACCGTCTCTGTGGTCTAATTCTCACAGTTCCTCGCTACAAATCCAGAGGTCCCGGATTCGATTCCCGGCACTGCCAGATTTTCTGAATAGTGGGTCTGGAACGGGGTCCACTCAGCCTCGTGAGGATAACTGAGGAGCTATTTCAAGAAAATAGCAGCTCCGGTCTAGAAAACCAAGATTAACGGCCGTGGGGATCCGTTGCGCTGACTACGCGACACCCTCTATCCACTAAAGTTGGCACTAGCTTCACCGACAAGCGGCGGCGGTCGCTCGGTCGGTATAGTTCGCTTGCGGACTACAGGTCACGGAGTTTGTATGTTATAACGAGAACATTCTAGTAACAAGCCATGTCTATACCGTAATGGTGTTTTTTCCTTCTTCTTTGTGCTATATCCCGGTTCGATCTCCGGCCTCTTCTGCTGAAGGGATTTTCAGAAATAATGGACAGAACAGGAAGAGGACCGTCTAAGGATAGCGCTGTTCAGTACGTTTGCAACACGTCGCCATAAACTTCCACTCTCTGAGGGGGATTCGAACTCGCATACGCTGTGTTGTTAGGGGACCAAGACCGTCGGCATCTTAGTGCAGTCGAGCACTAGAATCTTTTCTTTCCTGTACGATTTATACAACAGAATAACAATTGATTTTGGCTTACGTAGCGTGTAATGGACGGCGGAAGAATCTTTTTAAAGCGCATCTGAAACGAAGAAGAAAGTAAATCGTAATGGGGAGGTTGTGTATGTCTGTCGACATGTCTGTAGTTCCCCAAACTGCGCAGTTTCTGTGCGAGTTTACAGGGGGTGATGCGTTGTCGGGTCAGACCGGATGTAACCACAACTTTACTTGAAGATCAGAGATCACAAACATTTCATCAAACACTAAATGTTTACTCGCCTCTGCGGTCTGGTGGTCAAAGTTCCTGGCTACAGATCCAGAGGTCCGGGCTCGATTCCAGGCGCCGCCAGATTTTTTATGATAAGCAGCGGGTCTGGAAGGGGGTCCACTCAGCCTCGGGATGATAATTGAGAAGCTATTTCAAGGAAATAGCGGCTCCGGTCTAGAAAACCGAAATTAACGGCCGTGGGGATTCGTTGCGCTGACCACGCGACACCGTCTATCCGCAAAAGCTGGCACTAACTTCGCCGACAAGCGACGGTCTCTCGGTCGGTATAGTTCGCTTGCGGACTAAAGACACAGAGTTTGTTTGTTGTGCAGTGAAGGCCGACTCCCGGTAACATGTTAAAAGAGTATTTAACTTTTTGTATTTTAGGGGAAAATATTGGTTAGTGTTACACCTCAGGGGGAGGGGGTGAGAACTTATAATCACTTTCGTCTGTTATTCTCTTTCGCTAACATCTCTGTTGCACTCGGCTGCCGTCGGCGGTCTTGGCTAGGGGAGCTCGGGCTGGGTTGAGGACAGGATGGTTACTAATGGGCGAATCAGAACTCCCTACGTACATTCTCCACTATGTACACTTGTCTATTTACAATCATAAATACATTACGAAAAAGGCCTGCTCTTATCTGTTTACATTACACTTCTCGCTAAACCCATTCTACCGTCCTAGTTGTGAAGGGGAGGTGCCTGAACTGCACTCCTATCATCGTCTGCTACTGTACATTCATTCCTACCCTGTTCTACCCTGACTCTCACTTGGTTCACTGGATACTGCCTCATTATCTCACA